>NC_133381.1:39690231-39770930 GCF_049309525.1 Garra rufa
GATGCTAATGCGCGTGCAAAGCCTCAGTGGTTCCCTATGGAGGTGGTTGTGAAGTGTTTCCTCATAATTTAAGACCTTTTAATAGATTTAAATGACATTTTATTGACGAGACCCACCACTTGGGCTACTACGTTATTCAGTTTTTGTTGATAAATGAATATAGTGGGTAGTGACCTCTCTGGCATGTTATTTGTCATTGTGAATGTTTGCTGTTGAACATGAATGTGAGAGTTTGTGGCCTTGTGAAGAGGCTAGGCTAAGAACAAAGCTCTTGTAACATTATTGTGCATGTAAGCGAGAGTAAGAGAAACCATTAGTATCAATCTTAGCATTTAGTAAATACCGTGTCGCGCATGTTGTGATGCGAAAGTGGAGTCAAGGCTATCGTGTGCTCAGGTCTAGAGAGGAGAGTGTATCATTGTATTCTTTCGAGCATTCCCTTCATGAAGCTGTCCTCTCAGCCTCTCTTATGACAGCACGAGTTTGCATTTTCAAAGATCTTGATGTGCTCCAGTTGATCTTTCGACTAACCCATTGTAATTCTACCTTTGTAAAAGGAGAGAACAGCACTAAAACACCCTGTAATGGATCCAGTGTGAAGCCCTTTCAAGTATGATGTGGAATTTGTAATGACTCAGACATTTGTAATGTATCTTTACCGATTGATTTGTTAACATGTTTGTTTCTCAGTATTTTCATTCTTTGTCTGAGAGTCGCGTCAGTTCCCTTGTTGCATTCTATTTCTAAGGAGGGCTAGAATATATGCTAGAGGAACCATTATTGCTGTTATGGAGAAAACAAATAGTGGAAATATAGAAAACATGGTCCTCATAAATGGCCTCAAGAGCAAACACCTATGGATGTTGCCAACAATACTCTGTAATCAGCTGCTGTTTGGGTGTGTTTGGTGTTTTGAAGAGCCCTGCCGAATAAACTAGGGGGGAAGATGATGACGGAGCAGAGGGATGTATGGGGGGGAGGCTGTTTCAGCCGCTCTGAAGAGGACTTTGCCCAGATGGATTGTGCTCGACAGAATGTCATGGATATAATTCACACAGGCAGCTTAATCAGGGTGTTCCAGGAAACAACCTGCCAAAGAGAGGCAGCGATTGTTTGGTGGCCTCTGACCTCAGGGCCCATTATAGATTGTCATAAATTCTTTTTGCCCATTTTATATGGTGGGGGTTTTAGGATATGGCTCTAGGTTTTGCAGAAGCTGTTCTATAAGGGCCACCCACTGCTTAATACGTCAGTGTGAGAGATATGGATCCGCTAGAACAAAATGAGCCACAAACAATATTCCACATTTTTACAGCCAATCCCAGAGAAATGGCTTTTATTTCAAGCCAGACTAGTATCGTTAATTCAAGTTTTTAAAATGTTTTTTATTCTTAAATGCAGTACAAAATCATACATTCCAAAAATGTCATCTTGTAATGTAACTACATACTCCACCCCTGAAACAACTAGGCTGTTGGATAATGTTAAACAATAATAAATGAATAGTATTGTAAATTCAGTTAATGTAATTAATGTGACAGCAATAATAGCAAAATGGTAGATTTGAGTAGTCTAGAATCTCCAACCTCCTCTTCCCGGTTGTAAATTCCCCTCAAAAGTGTGTTCCGGAGGTTTTTCAGGTGGAAAATAGTAATCCAGAATCCACTGCAAACTCACTCTCAGGTTTGGCTCTGTTCTAAAATGGAATATTCCCTTTTCTGTGATCATGTCAATTCCCAGTGGATAATATCAAATGTCATCCTATATATATGCCCCATTACACATCCTTTTTTGCTCAGAAATGTTACATTACACTAATTAAATTCCTTGCAAATGTAGATTCTTGCTGTAGAATTGCAACATGCAAGAGGCAAGACAAGTTAATAAAACTTTATACAATAACAGTAAATATTCAATTTACTACTTGTTGTTTGTTCTTTGTTTTTGGAAAATTTCTCCAGGCTCTCCTTGGAAGGATTTTGTCATCTTCTGGACAGCATTGAGCGTCATCTCAGCGCTAAAGACGTGAACCTCTACAGAAGCACAGTCAATGAGCAGAAACGCGATGATATCATCAGGTCAGAGAAGGAAGATGTTTTGTTCCCTGCTTGAGTCTGCTTCCTCTCATAGTGCTGTAGTGTTCACAGATTCAGTGGAAATGGCATTATCCTGCCTTTAAGGGCTCTCACTATAAATTAAGTGCCATTACTTTGGCACCAACAACACTCTAGCAATAAATCTTGGTTTCTAAGGGGTTTTGAATCACAGTGAATTGTTATAGTAACCATTTTGCAATGGCGTGTGTTTCACAGTTTTTTTTGTTTTTATTTGCATAGATTGAAATAATTGGAGAATATGTTTACTAATACAGAAAACGTACTTGAAGTAATACTGCATAATTTGTGTGGGTCAAATGTGTGTGTCTGCATTTTTTTATGTGTTCCCCAGTATATGTGGTCAGTGTGGGCGTCTGGATGGTGTGGAACTGCATGCGTGTGGAGCTGTGGTTCTGCAGCAACTGCCCCTGTTGTCCTGCAGTCTGTCTCATGGATGCCTCTTACCCAATGATCTGATCAACACTCACTGGTCGTCAGCTACAAAACCAGAACAGATCAGGTATGGTGCTTAACTGTCCTCTGGACTTGTATCCTCTATTCAGGTTGTTTCACTGTTATGTGTATATGTAGAAAGAGACTGTTTGATTGTTTAAAAAATACGTCTTTCGGCAGCATTAATTAAACCAAAACTGCATTAAAATGTGATGTGTGTGTGTGTGTGTGTGTGTGTGTGTGTGTGTGTGTGTGTTACATTTGTTTGTTCTGGTTTGGGCATGCAGGTCGTGTCTGTCAGCTGAAAGCGCTCTGCTGTGGGACTGCTGTTTCAGACACTTCTTACAGCTTCAGCAACAGAAAATCCTCAGCACTGACCAAATCATCCAGCTCTTCACTCCACTACTAGTGCCAAACAATGCCACCTACACTGAGAAGGTATCACTCACACCTGATTTGTGCTTCACAATAATCTCTCAGTTTCAGTTTAGTTTTGCTTTTGTTTGTTTTTTATACTGCAAGTATTCTTGGCACAGACCTGTTTTATAATATGTGACCCTGGACCACAAAACCAGTCATAAGGGTCCATTTTTTGAAATTGAAATTTATACCTCATCTGAAAGCTGAATAAAAAAGGTTAGGATAGGACAATATTTGTTAGAATAGTACAGTATTTGGCTGAGATACAACTATTTGAAAATTGAAACTGAGGGTGCAAAAAATCTAAATATTGAGAAAATCAACCTTAAAGCTGTCCAAATGAAGTTCTTAGCAATGCCTATTACAAATCAGATATTAAGTTTTGATATATTTGCGGTAGGAAATTTACAAAATATCTTAATGGAACACACACTTAATATTCTAATGATTTTTGGCATAAAAGAAAAATTGATAATTTGACCCATACAGTGTATTTTGGGCTATTGCTACAAATATACCCATGCTATTTAAGACTTGTTTTGGTCCAGGTTCTCAATTTTGTGGTAATTAAAACAAATTTCAATAGAACTGCCATCATGGAAGTGCCTTACAGATAACTAGATCATCCATCCATCGTACTATTCCTTCCTTCCTTCCTTCCTTCCTTCCTTCCTTCCTTCCTTTATTCCTATTTCTTTCTTTCTTTTCACAGGTCCTTGACTGTTTATAGCAGGAAACCATTTTTCTAGGAACAACTCCAGTTCCTTAATTAATTAAACTAGAAATCCACTTCACCAGTGCTGAAACTGCCCTTCAAGGTTCAGTGACTCTTGGTTGTGTCCATAAAACCACTTTTTAATGTTTGTAGTGGTCAATGTAGAAGCATTATTATCCTGGACTATGTAATAATTACTAGAAAATGATTTTAGAATATGATGCAGCTGGTCCAGTAAAATGACCTCATCCAGTAAATGTATATGGGTTTTTCCTAGGCAGCCCTGTTATAAATTCCAGCTTCATAAAGTTCTCTACTATTTTTGTTAAAGTGAGGTCATGGGTTGGTGTTGTCCTCCTGTTATTATGAGACTGTGTTATGTGGCATTTGGCCTCTGATGTGTGAATCTATTGCTAGGATATGATAATAATTGACATCTCACTCCCCTTCCTCGTCATTATTTCTGATACAGTTTCTTTTGACACCCTGCTGAATTTATCAGCATTTTCATTTGTGTAGTGACTGTTTTGATTTATAGTTGTGGTTTACATATTGTTTATGTATATTTATGTTGTTTTGTCTGCTCTGGTTTTCATGCAGAGGAATTGAATTCTGATCTCAGGATCTGAGTTGAGGATGACCATATATATTAGTGTTTTGTAATGTTGCTTAACAGCAGTCTTGTGTTGAGAGCAGAGCTTTGAATAAAGATAAGGATTTTAGTTTTTATTAGGGATGCACCGAAATGAAAATTCTTGGCCAAAACCGAAAAAGAGGAAACCAAGGCCGAAAACCGAAACACCAAAAGAATTATGCCAATTATTAGTACCATTGCATTTATATCAAGGCATTGCAATTGCATAAATTAATATTAAAATTTCAAAGAATAAATCAGTTATATTAATTTAATTAATTAATTTAAACCGTTATTATCAGTCAAGTATTATATTACGTAAATAACATATACATATATTTTACTGCCTTTGTTTAAATTGTTTACATTTTTATGACACATTATCTTGTGGATCCATCAGTTCACATTACAACTCTACGTGTTTCTCTTCCAGCAGGAGGCGCTGTCAGAATGGTACACAAAGCAGTGCAGCAAATGACTTGGAAACGTGCAGCGCTCATATTTATTCAATGGATAGCCTTTTGAAGTTTCATCGCAATTCTTGTCTTTCAGTCCCTACATTTAAGACCACCTGAAATCATAATTAAGACTTTCTTAACCCCTAATAACACTGCAGTCATCAATGAAAATTAAGAGCTTTATTTAAATCTTTCAAAAAACAACCCTTACACAAAATACGTTTATTTTCATTTTCCCCCCACCATGTTCGGGGCACAAGAAAAATATTAGGGGACTAAATTAATATCAGCATATTAAGTATAATCGTCTCTCATTGTCTCTGAGAGAATGCACGTCAGATGCTGAAAGCACTGTCAGTTTTTACTTTCACTTTAACATATTGCACAGTTTTCACGTTGCTTGTGTGATATCCATTGGCTCACCTCCATGGTTTAAAACATAAATATGTATAAAAATACAGTATATAGAAAAGACATATCTTTAAAATATTGTGACGTAACACCAACGTAAAGCCATTGTTTTTCACTCACTGAAAGCCACATCTGTCTCGATCTCTGCTCTCATCACTGCACGTACGACTGCAGACAAACCCCCTCTTGAAATTTCGGCATTACAAGTTTTGCAAATCGCTATCCGTGGGTCTTTCTCAGATATACTGAAATATGTGCACACCACAGGTTTGTTGCTTCAGACAAGCACGTGCAGGCCGCGCTTTCTGATTGCGTCAACAAACTGTTTCGGACGTGTTGTTTCGGTGATAAAAGTCTTTCGGTGGCCGAATATTCGGTACATCCCTAGTTTTTATTTTTCCTGGTGTACATCTGTCACCAGCTTCACTCATGCAGTTCATTGTTTGTGGTATCAGCCCTCTGATCTTGTAGTATTTTTATGTGAAAAGATAAGAGGCTGAGCAGTGAGTGATCATCAGGCTCAGATAGAATCTGCATGTTTTCTGCACTAGTTTTCGCTGGAAAGCTTTTGGAATTCTGGAGATCAGATTTTTGAAAATTCAAATACATGGTAAAATGTGTTAAATAGTACTGTCAAAATGTTTAATTAACCCTCAATAGGTGCTGATTTTGTGTAGGAATCCTACATGTTTTGTTGTTGTTGTTTTTAGCAAATTCTAAAATTTAGTCAGGTTAGATGCTGTACACACATTGATATCAAAATGAATAACATGATCTAAAAATATCAGGGAATTTCAAAATGTGATTTCCAGGCATTTCAAATTATTTATTTTTTTTATGTTCATTATGGAAAAGTCAAAACATAAAACAAGTCTTCTCTTTGTCATCCAGGCAGGGGAGCTGTTGAAGAGGCTTCTGAGCCACGAATCTGAGACCCATCAGCCGTCAGAAAGTGAACTGTCATCTTCTTGCAGCTTGCCCTCTCTTTTGGATGACAGTGTGGAAATCAAGCCCGCCAGGCCTTCCAAAACAAATGAGCAAATTGTTGGAACACAAGGTTACACGTTTTTGCATTTACAAATTCCGCTTATTGCAAAGATCTGTTTTTCCAGCTTCAAATGAATAGCCTGTTTAAATACGCACAGGTGTTAAGAGCAGCGCTCGACCAGACAGTACAGATCAGAGAGAAAAACTGTGAGGGACTCCCCAAAAGCGGGCAAACCACATTAAAGGAGAAGTCCGGTGTGATTTTGACCTAAAGTGTATTGAATCATGATACCGAGTGTGAACGTACCTTGAATATCTCATCTCGGTTTGTGTCCTGCTGTCCGAAATCTGGGGTCAGTTAGCCGATGCTAACAACAGGTTGTCAATGAGAGTCAATAGGGCATCGAAGTAGCCATGTAAATAAATCACTGTTTTTTTTACCATTTACGAGGCACAAAGTAGCTCCACACTTCATTGGTAGACTTCCAAGGGCCCTGACATTTAAAACGAGACATTGAGAACTCATAAAAAGCACCGGTAGTTTATTTACGAGAAGATTTATACAGACAGTTCCTGCAAGAAAAAATCCGGTCGCCGCCATCTTGAATTTAGTCACGATAAGTCGAGTGTCGAGCAGGAAGGAAACTACAACCTGATAAGTTGATAACCTGATAAGTTCCTTCCTGCTCGTCACTCGACTTATCGTGACTAAATTCAAGATGGCGGCGGCCGGTGATTTTACTAAGGGGAATGTCTGTATAAATCTTCTCGTAAATAAACTACTGGTGCTTTTTCAAAGTTCTCAATGTCTCGTTTTAAATGTCAGGGCCCTTGGAAGTCTACCAATGAAGTGTGGAGCTACTTTGTGCCTCGTAAATGGCATAAAACAGTGATTTATTTACATGGCTACTTCGATGCCCTATTGACTCTCATTGACAACCTGTTGTTAGCATCGGCTAACTGACCCCAGATTTCGGACAGCAGGACACAAACCGAGATGAGATATTCAAGGTACGTTCACACTCGGTATCATGATTCAATACACTTTAGGTCAAAATCACACCGGACTTCTCCTTTAACGGCTCATTTTCAGTGCCAAAGCAGGGAAACATCAGCTCGGTGACTCGGTTCTGATGAAGGAAGAGGGGACCTCGAGTACTCGCAGGATGCCAGAGCTCTGACCCTCATGAGAATACACTTTTGCCCAAATCTCATTTCTGACAAAGCCAGCCAGCCTTCGTTCTCCCTTTAAACTTGTCTTAATCAGTCCTGCTGTTCAGATTGAAAAAGCTCCCCACCCCCCTTCCTCAGCTCTCTCTCCTTCTTTTCTTTTCTGGTTTCTCCTCTGTCTCGCTCTTCCACCATCTCTCTGAGCTGCGCTTTCCTTCTCTTTTCTTTGTTTCAGGAATTCAAAGTGCTGAAGAGGACAGTGCCGACCAAAGCCCAGTGGAAAGTATTCCTATTAGAGGTAAAAAGGCAGATCGAAAAAGCGCCCGTTCGGGAGTTCTTCTGTGTCTGTTTTGTCTTTCTCCTCACGCAGTAGATAATGGGGGTCCCTTTTTTTCCCAACTGGATAGCTGTGAAAGGATGATCAAGGTGAATCAGAGGTCAAAGTCCCACCTGAAGAGTGGAACAGTTCCTCTAATTATCGGCAGAGAAAACAAACCCGTCTCTTTTCTTCTGGCCTAGGTATGGGTGAAACTGAGATTCTCAGAGCGCATAATGCGGAGGTTTAATTGTCCGCCGGCCGGGTTGGGGGTGCCGCACAAGATCTGTCATTGGTTCTCATTATCTGCTAAACAATGCCAGCCAGAGGCGGACTTGAAAAGACTGGATGTCAAGGCATCCTTTGAAAAGCCTCGGGTAGCAAGTCCCAGCGCCAGCTCAGAAATGTAAAACTATCCATTATTCCACTTGGCTATCTGATTTCAAACTGTGCCTTTCATGCGCAGGGCTAGCCCAAGAGCGCCACGGAGAGAGAAGTCCGGCTTCTCACTGCAACTAATCAAAGGCATTATGGTAGTAGAAAACCGCCTCTGCTGTCCCTGGCTGCTTATGAGCTGTTTACAGGCGGCTAATGAAGACTGCGTTGAGTTCTGCTGCCTTTCGTATTACATCACTTTGCAATAATCAGTGGAAACAGCGTCCAAACGTCGGCCTTCCGCCGTCTCCATGTCGGCAAAACGCCGTCACGCACAATAGTGTTTTATGTATATGGCGAACAAAAAAAGAATTCTTTGGGTGCTCTTTCTACATGCTACTGATGCCTATATTTTGCAGTCATTACACCGGAAGAAACGAGCAGCAAACAACATGCCATACTACAGATATCGGGATAACGAGATGCTGGAAAGTATTTTGTCTTTGGGGGCATAACCACTCTGCGATTTGTTTTCCAGTTTGCTTTCGGCATTTAAAACCGACATACTCTTGTTTTCCGGGGCTCGTTTTCGAAAAATATTTTAAGCTTGAATGCTCGCTGGTTAAAGATCTCCATTTCCAAAGTTTATAAAACATGAAAGACAGTGTTTTAAATGGAATCCTATAAGATGGTGCGGCAACACAAAAGCCGGCGGGTTCTTTTTTTCCGCAGACGGCAGCCTGTCTATGTGCGTCTGGATTAGATCAATAGTTTAGTGCTCACTCACTCTGTTTTTCACCTCCTCTCTTTACTCATCAGAGGCCTTAAAGAGCTGATGTTGGCTCATCAAACATCAGGGCTCTGGAAAGTTGGAAGTCGAGGTCTTTAGCAAATATTTGACTAGCTGCTTTCGCATTTTGTATTTTTTTTTCTATAGAGACCAAAGCATATCAGCTGCTTAAACAGTCTGTGGCACAAGAGAGGCAATGGAGTGATTCATCGGAGGAGGTTTCTGAACCGTCAGGTAACGGAAAATAATAGAAAATATTCTAAAGTTTGACCAAGCATATGTGGTGCTTAGTTTTATATCAGATATAACTTATTTTGTTGAACATTTTACAATTTCAAATAAATATCATTACACTTGAGTTGTTACATTTATTGTAACAATTATGTGTTTAGAATTTGTTTGTAAAATAACAATAGGGGAAAATCATAAATTTATGTTTTTTTGTTTTTTTGTTTGTTTTTTTACGACAGCAACTATTGCCCCTAATTTTTAAAAAGGAAATAAATAGTCCTTTCTCTTTTAAACTATATATGCAATGCCATTTAACTCCAGTTGCATTTCAAAAATGTTATTTATAGTTAATATTATCTGTGGCGACCCCTGATTAGAAGGGAGTAAGCCGAGAGAAAAAGAAGAAGATTATCTGATTAATCAGACAAATATAATATATGATATTTCTATATACATTATGATTATAGCGATCATACAAATTAACAACACTGTGCATACATGCACATAATGCATTTTGTAATATTGTAGTATAAATGTGTCATAATAACACACCTTTTTCCCATCTTTTTTATATAAATTATTCATTTGTTCTCCAAAGACATCAACAAATTGGAGAGGTCTGAGGTGCTCCGGGACTCTTTAACGAAAAATAGCCAGTAAGTACTCACAAAATTATTTATATATTTTGAAAAAAAAAAAATTATTTCCATTTGTCCTCTTTTAATAAAAAGCAATATGTGTTTGTCCTTGAAACACTCTTAGCATCATTAACACAAGTTCACGTGGGAGGCATCAGTCAAGCTGTATTTTCATTCAGAGCTTCCTCTCTCATCATCGGCATTATTTGATTGCTTCAGTAAATCAGGACTTTGAATGATGAAAAAGGATCTTGAGGGTACAATGTTTAGGTTTTCACATCAACACAAGTTCACACAATCAGCTAAGACACGCAGCCCTCCCAGCAGCGCCTCTCCTCCATGAATCCATTAGGGCAGGTAATGGATGGGTAAACCTCGTGAAGAGTAATCGTCTCTGATTTCACATGCTTTTCTGAGCATCACGCTGACACAAGGGTCGAAAGTCTCCCTCCCTGTCTCTGCGTCTTTTTTTTTTCTCTCTCTTTCTCCTTTTCTCTCTTCTGCCCAGTCTTTATGCCCACTCTTTGCCCGCCTCCCCTCGCTCTCTCTCAGCTAGTTTACACTATTTGCAGAGGAAAGGGTATAATGATCGCACTCTGACAGAGCTCTCTGATGGATGCCACAGTCTGCCCAATGAATGGCCTCATTAATAAACATAAGCTGTCTCTAGTGTGAGATGCTTTTGGATCATCCCAGAACCTCACAGAGCTCCTGAGAGAACCCTGCCGGAGACTCTCCATCGCTCATGGAGGGTTAGAGGTTGTTTAAAGCTCACAGCAAAGACGATGGTTAGCATCGGAACATTTGCTTTGCTTTTAGGTAAAATATTTTGTGCCACTGTTTTTTTTATGCTGTGTTGAAGAATTCCTCTTGCCAGTCACTTCTTGCGCTTTATTGCCTCTACAAGTACCCTGCACTCGAGCACCAGTAGAACACTACATGTGCTGTTCCCCCGTCCTCTCTGCTTTCTCGCTCTCTCGTCTCCGTCACTTACTGCTGTCGTTCTGTCACTGAGCCGATGGGCACATTAAAAGACCTTCTGGTTCAGACCAAAACTCCCGACAAAATAGTAATAAAGCGAAATAAAATAAATCAAGTGCCTCTCTTTCTTACCCATAATTATGATTTTGCGCTTAAGCCGAGACCGTAGCTGAAGAATCGGTGTTTAAAGCAGGCGCTTTGGTGCAAAAAATGCATTTATGGGCCTTTGTGCGCCTCCTCATTATGTGTGGGGCTGATTCATTAAGTAATTGGTTTGCAGTTGTTTACATGAGTATTAAGGCCCCCTATTCAGCAGTCTTTGAGAGATACATTGTGCAAATGTTGCATGTTATGAATGCCCAATGAGAGGCGGGGGGCCAGGCCTATTGGCCAAACACTGCGCTGGGCTGAAAAGACCAGAGAAAAGCGTCAGGCACTGCTTTGCATAGCAATGACTCACCCATAATAAGCTTTCCAGATTAAATACATGCAGTCCATACAAGATGCAAAGAGATACTCTTAACACATTTATGTGTGTTCATTTCACTATTATAGCACTGAAGAGAATTGGGGTCTTTCATATCCACCCCCGTTTTTTTTTTTTTTTTTTTTTTTCTTAATTCCCTACCCTGCTCTCTCCTCTCGTCAGCGTGCCGTTTTTACTGCGAAATACTTTTATCGAACACAGTGTTTTATTGTATTAGAATTCAGAGGCTGTGCAGACGGACCAGGCGGTATTTGTTACGCCTGTGTGCCGCAGCGATTCAGGAAGGAGAGCGCTGGAATAAGCAGCTGCACTCCATGTAAAGACCTCTTGTTCCTGCGCTTTGTTTAAGGCTGCATGCCACAGCTTCCTCCTCTTCAGCCGCTATTGTGTCCTCTGGTACTGCAGGCATGTAGTGCAGATCTCGCTCGCTGGATCTTAATCTCCCACTCTGTTGCTTTATGAAAAATAACAGGTTAGGATGAGTAATGGGTTCATGTAACAACCAACATTTCATCAGTTTCACACATCATCATTGAGGAAAACAATTGTGCTTATGTTAACAGCAAAATGTAAAGGAAGTAGTTATTTCGGAGTTTAACAAATCTGCAATTGCGTTAATCTTTTATTAATACTTAAATTTTGTCTGTATTGTTTTTATTCATTTTTATTTCAGTTTCAGTTTATTTGAGTGCAAGTTAAGCTAAATTGAGAAATGTTAAAAGCTAAAATTAATTTTTTTTTTTTTTTTTTTTCAGAATTATTATTTAATTACAAGTAACAAATCAGTTTTAGTCATAACACTGGTAAGTGTGTCTTCAGCTGTCCACCAGTGAATGAGTCTTTGCGGGATGGTGGGTGTAACAGAGGGTAGCACTAAACAGCAGTAGCCAGTGGGGGTCACTCTCTTTCTTTGTGCCTCAGTTCATCCACCTGCTTTGTCTGCTAAAAAGGAATATCCTCTGTACACCTACCAACATTTATTTCACTGAGCCAAAAATGATGCTTTATTTCCAAGGTGAGGTCTTCCTTTTGTGATACTAAAATAATACCAGAGAAAAAAATTTGGCAATAAATGCAGTGACCCAGTTCCCTTGAGGTGCTGCTGTCTGTGTGTACACAGCACAAATAAAAAGAAAAGCCCCCCTGTCTGTTTTCCTGCATTTCTGGTGCTTGGCCAGCAGAGGGAAGTCATATTTAGCCAAGGTGTTCATATTTAGTACCACGACAGTGGCAGCCACTAACAAGTAGAGGGCGCTCTCTCTGTTTTCCCTGAATCATTACCTCACTCCAGAGCTCTTGGCTCTTACAGAGGTCTAATCAATGGTAAATCAGTGCTGCTTTGGGTCACAGCTGGGACGGGTGTAGGAGGTGCTATTGCTACCTTGCACAAACACTGATCCAAAGAGCGTGTTCTATTAGCATAGCTGTGGAGGCGTATAGATGTTTATATTCATATGCTATATTCTCATGATCCTTTCATAATCATAGACTGAAAAATAAAATTGGTGTAGACACCATTTTTACTTAGAAATTGCTAATAAATTTGACAAATAATCACAATGAATTGGCAACACATTGAATTAAAAAAGGAACATAGAATGGAGTAAAACATAAAAATAACCAATAATCTTTGTTTTATTTACAACAATGTGTGTGATTAATCAGTAATCCCATTAGGTTTTTTTTTCCTTTATTATATATTTAGTGTAAGTGAATGAATATCTGTTATTTTCTGACATGACACATGTGCATTTTAACTTTATAAACAGACTATTTTGAAAGGAACAACATCGCAGTGATACACTTTCATCAAATGTAATCGCAGAGCTATAATCGTACGTGATCACAGGTATTATGAAAATAACTTTGCCCAGACAACAAACGCAGACTAACCGCAGTCTATTTACATGAAGCGTATTGCTGCATAGGATGCCGAGAGACGTTTTTTATTCATAGCTCATAGATATCATAACAACAACCCACACACCCCATATATTAATGTATCAAATGCTTGCCTAAAAACTCACTGGGGCACTTTTCATCAAATATCGCAAATACGTCCAAATGCTCAAAACAACGTGGAACAGAGGGAGAGCGGAAAAAGTAAACGTCGGAGCGGAGGGAAATAGAGAGAGGTTGCCGTCAAAGCAGTAATTTGCATCATTTTGCACATTACATTCACCTCTGTGTATGAGACGCAGCCAAACAGTGGCCAGCCCTGTCTTACATATTCAGATTCGTTGCCTCAATTAAGTGAACCTCAGTGCAAGATGAACTGGCATAAATGTTTATGGAAATGGAATATTAGATTGGAGGGTCAGTGGCATTCACAGCTCTCTATGATAATAGTGTCTTGAAATCAGACTCGTCACTGTCTGAAGTGGCCCAGCTGATAGAGCATTCCCATGGCAAGCAAGTTATATAAAAGAATAGCCCTATTTACCCACCCAAACATGTATTTATTATTGAGCTCATCATGACTAAAGGGGGAAAAAGCCCTCAAATTTTGCTTTAGCGTTCACTGCTGGGAAAGAGAAAGGCCTCCTGTGTTTTCAGCTTTCAATTTGAAAAGGAGATGGGAAATTGGACACGATATGTTTGTTTGCTAGTTTATTCATTTTTGCAGACCGTTTAGTATTTAATTTTCAGAAATCCCAAAAAGCCTTTTTTTTTTTTTTTAGCGTAACCCACCAATATAATAATTTAAACTCTCAACAGCAGTTTATATACTAGGACATGACAAAACTGATTTCTGGATTTTAAAATAAACAAATAAATAATGTGTACTATGTGATATGTGACTCTGGACCACAAAACCAGCCATAAGGGTCAGTTTTATAAAATTAAGATTTATACATCAGCTGAATAAATGAACTTTCTATTGATGTATGGTTTGTTAAGATATGACAATATTTGGTCGAGATACAGCTATTTGAAAACCTGGAATCTGAGGGTGAAAAAAAATCCAAATGTTGGGAAAATCGCCTTTAAAGTTGTCCAAATGAAGTTCTTATCAATGCATATTACTAATCGAAAATTGAGTTTTACTATATTTACGGTAGGAAATTTACAAAATATCTTCATTGAACATGATCTTTACTTAATATCCTAATGATTTTTGGCATAAAAGAGAAATCGATCATTTTTACCCATACAATGTATTGTTGGCTATTGCTACAAATATACCCATGCTACTTGTGAGTTGTTTTGTGGTTCAGGGTCATATATAGCATACACTACCATACAAAAGTTGTTTTGTGCATTTTGAAGACATAAATTTGATTTAGAAATTACACATTAAATGAATTAAAAGTGACAGTAAAGCATTTGTAATGTTACAAAAAAATATATTTTATTTTGAACTTTCTGTTCATTAAAGGATTAAAAAAAAATGTCATGGTTTTTTGTCAAAAATATGAAGCAGCATTAACAATATTGATAATAATCAAAAATGTTTCTTTAGCAGCAAATCAGCATATTACAATAGAAATCTGTTTTTAAATTTAAAGTAAAAAAAAAAAAAAACATTTTTTGCTGTTATGTATTTTGGTTCTAATAAATGCAGCATTGATGAGGAGACTTTTGAAAGGTAGTGTATACAATAATGTACAGTCAATCTGCTTACCAAATAAATAATTAATTATTTTATGGTGCAAGAAGAATGAAACCTTTGCCATAGAGAGCCGTACAACATATATTATAAATATATTAAATCAAAATTATGCTACGCTACAGTTATTCAAATGCTCGTCATATGCGTGTTTTAAATCGGCAAATATCTGTTGATCGTGTTTAATAAAGAGTGTGCTCAGGGCCTTTCTGAGCAAGAGGCTAGTTTCTGTTGCATTTGCAAGACTGCACCCTAAATAGCACATTTTTTTGCCTTTCTTGGGCTTTGCTTCTCGTAAAGTCGTCAAAGTAACCTTCACGATTGGTCTACTATATATTATAAACTTGATGAAAATGAATTCAGCTGCCAGTATCTGTTTCAGAAAGGTTTTTCACAGGCTTCATGTCAGTCACTTCCTTTGACCCTGAGAGTAAATACTTCTGTGGTACTTTTTGTATCTGTCTACTGTAACTTTGATGCGGTATGTTTTATGAGTTGAAGTTGTATTCTTTTTGAGCCAAAGGTGATTTATGTAACTTGTTCGTTCTGACCCTGATCATAGCATCTGCATACATTCATCAATAGAATTTATGAAACGTCGTACTTTGTGCAGAGATGTTCCGGAAACAAAAGCGCTAAGCTGAATTATATGAGAGCCAGCCTAATTGAGTTCAACTACATCTTTACAGCTTCTTTGGTCAGTGTCAAGGTTGAGTGCACGTGACTGAATTTGCCGTCGGGCCGGCGGGGCGCACGTGAATACACATACAATCGCCGTTCCGCTTATTCATCCGAGTCCATCAAAGGCAAGCTAAATATTCGTACACTTGCTCCCAGAATCCTTCAAAGTACCCGGACGTGAAAACGAAAGCAATGATATGGGTATATGAAGACGTGGAGGGTGAGGATGAGGGTGAAGATGAAGACGTCATTGTTGCGATCTGAATAGCCCTGTGCTGATGTAAATGAAGAAGGAAGCCTGTATGAAAAGTAGCGTGAGCTTTTGCATATGCATCAATGCAGATCAAAGGCTTGTCAGGGGTCATGCATTTACATAGAGATATCAGTGATGCTATGGGAACCCGGCAACCCAGCCCTCGGTCCACTTATGAATAGAGAGCCCTGACCGGGTCCTTCAGCGCCATTAGAAAAGAAGTCAAGGAAGTTTATTTGGCCGCTCACCCCATCTGAGGGCAAATGATGTTCTTCAGGGTTTGGTTAGTTACCTTTCAAAGAAAAGACAATGTTTTGGTATGAGACGATGGCTTCCTGGAACATTTTGTATGTGTCTTCGACTGATTTGATTAATTGATGTTGAGCAATGAAAAATTTGCTTCTGATTGAATGATGTGGTTCAAACTTTTTCAGAGATTTTTTTTTTTCAAAATGTTGTTACTACAAATCTCTTGTTTTTTTTTTTGTTTTTTTTTCATTTCTCACAGGAAGACTGCAAAAAGTAAAGCTTTCTCTGCTGTCCAGTCAAAGGGTAAGACTCAACAAATTACAAATTACTAATGCATGTTAAAAGCATGGTGTCTGCTGTTCAGTGCTGCTGCCAGCACATTGTGCAGATATCTCTTCATTTTAATGTTTATGTTCCACATTAAAATACACTACTAGTCATGAACTGTTTACTAATTGTAAAATAAAATGCCTTCATTTTATCAATATACTACCGGTCAAAATTTTATAATAATTAATCACAATCAGTAGTATTGTGAAATATTATCAAAATTTAAAATAGCTCTTTTGAATTTATTTTAAAATGTAATGTGTTCCTGTAATGCTAAAGCAGACGTTATTCTTTAATGTCACATTTCGAAATTATTATTAACAATGTTTCTTATTATTATAAATATCGAAAACAGTTTTTGCTGCTTAATGTTTTGTGGAAACTGCAAATTTACACAACGATTTAAAGGTTTGGGGTATCACAGTGTCCACAAAAATATGAAGCAGCACAAGTGTTTTCAACATTGATAATAATCAGAAATTTTTCTTAAGCAGCAAATCAGCATATTAGAGTGATTTCTGAGGACTTGGAGTAATGATGCAGCTTTGATCACAAGAATAAATTACATTTTAAAACAGATTGCAATACAAAACAGACATTTTAAATAATAACTTTTAACAATATTACTGCTTTTGCTGTATTTTTTTATTTTATTGAATAAATAGTCTTAGTGAGACTTTTTCATTCAAAAACATAAAAAAATCTTTTGTCAGAACTTTTGTCTGACAGTGTGTGTCTGTTATGTATTTATTTTATACTTTTATCAGTTTACATCCTGTTCATGGGCTAATTTATCTCTGCCCCTTACTGCAACAGAATGCTAATGCTGCATGTATATATTTCTGATTGCAGCATTTTGGGGAGAATCTGATGACAGCAATTCTGAGATTGAAATGGCCTTGCGTCCTCAATCCCGCAACACCAGCAGCCACGACTTTGATGATTTTTATGATTAACGTTTCCCTTTTTGAGAGTTTACACTGTCGAGTTTTTCTTTTCTTTTTTTACAATGAGCAGTTAATATGTTTGAAAGAGATGCCTTTATACGATCGCAAAACAAACAAAAATCTTCAGTGAGGAATGAGTGCGACATTCCACGAAAACAAAAAAGAGCCATCCTCTTTATTGTGGCCAAAGACTGTGAAGGGTTTTCAAAACATGTCGGTGTTAACCCTGCTTGAATCTCTTTAACTGAACAACACTTGGGCCTGGTTGAAATAGATTAAACTTGGTTTTTAAAGTGATTCCTTTGCACTGTGTTGAATATTACGCATTTTAGATGCTGCAGGTATCTGGCGGTGAGTTGGAGTGGAATGCTCTGAGTCAACTCCTATGAAAAGCCAGTGCACAATGGCCACTCTGCATGCTGCTGAAACACCTTTGAACTCACTCAAGTACCCCTGGCCCATTTAGGAGGACAAAATGCGTTGTGCTCATCTCAATATAGAAACAAATGCTCTCTGTATTTGCGGCGGTAAAAAAGCGGTTTCGTCAGCCGAACGCGAGAAGGGTGTCTCCCCGACCGACGATATGCGCGGTGCAAAGTCCACTTCACAATTCGTCTGTTTTGCAAATGTGCACACAATTTTATGCTTCTCGGTGGAATTCAAGTAGCCTTTTATATATTTTGTATCATAGACACAGACGTCTACGTTACTGTACGAAATATGTGACGTGCTTGCTTCAATTCATCCTTATAATATGCCCCTCTAATGGCTATTTTTAGACTGCACATGATAGTTAAAATTACAGATAATTATGATTAGGCATTGAAAAGAGCACTGATCAAACACAGCAATATCATTACAGTAATAACGGTCATTTTTCCAAAACAGCCAATCAGCAATAACAACTGTAACCCTTTTTCTAATGGACCTGAAAATAACATTGCAAACTAAAATTGCTGTGCACGGATTTCCAGCACTGTTTCCCAGCCATCAATAATCTGCATCGCCCATGACAGGGAATTGTCATTTTGTCTGTGACTCCGAGTTCATTTGATTTCATCATATTTAACATGCACAGAGGCATGTTATCCCGTAATGATACAAAACCTGCAGCGTTCTAGCCATCAGTATGATTCCATTAGTTAGCTTTTAAGTAACTTTATGAGGCCGAACCTGCTAGAGTAGGACTCCACACTCATTAGCCGTAATGGCTGCGGCCAGCCTTGACCCGCACGCGTCGAAACGTGCCTGCATAATTTGGAGATTGCTAAAAAGCTCCCCTCACATAATATCTGTGTTAAGGATCATGTCAACAGATACTTGTGTGATGGAGGAAGCTCTGTGAGAGAGTTACATTGTGCCGGGCCCATAACAACTCCATAAACACTTTTTAAAAGAACCGCCTGACAAAAACGTCAAAACCGAAGTGCGACTTGCAAATGATGTCACATCAAAGCAGAGAAAATGTTTTGCTTCAAATTAGACCATGCCGAGATTTCTTTTGCAAAAGCGTGTGTACGGTGCCACTTTATAAGCATGCACAACGCTCTCCCAGCAGGGAAGGTCATTAAAGCATTCAGATTCAGAGACATTCTCGATTTAAATCATCTGTGTAATGGCGTATAGTGCCTGATTTCAAGGCTCACTTAGTATGTCCGTTGCTGAATCTCCATTCATTTGATGAATAAAATCAGTCAAATCTACATGATTAAGTCTTTTCTTGTTTTATTACAAAAGTCTGTATTGTCAGTGTTATGCATGGTATGTGTGTCTCATGGTACATTTGAAAGCCACTTTTATACACGTACCCTGCAAAACTGCTTTCTTTGTTCTCATATATATATATATATATATATTTATTAGTGCATATTACTGAATGTTTATAAATACTTATAGTTAATAGTAAAAACTGGTCCCAAACTAAAATGTGGCCATAATGCTTGTGCTGCCTAATTAAGTCGAGTTTTTGATTCATTTTATGCGTCCTTGCTGAATAAAAGTATCCTTCAAGAAATCATTTATATATACTTATAATGCATATTCATTATGTGCTTAAAGCATTATTTTTAATTTAGCTTGAAATGTTACGATGATTTTTGGTCAAGGTCTCAGTTATTGTACTCTAATTAACATTTTTCTTCAGGCTACTGTAAACTGGCGGCGTGTTTAACCGGAGACTTTGTTGGATGTTGAATCCAAGTTTGATAAGTGGTTAAATTGTTTGCAGCATTGGGCACCTAAGCTAAACTTGTTCTGGCGATGAATGATATGCGGTGAAGGCCAGACTTGTCTGTTTTTGTTTCTGGAACAATCTCAGACAATAAAAGAAAGGGAGACCTAGATGAAAGCAAGTAGGGAAGTTAAACACTCTCATTAACAATGATATGCCAGCATTGTGCTATTTGCATATTGCATGTTTGTGTAATTTATTCACGCTTATTCGACAAGTTGAAGTTTCAAGTGTGTCCCTTCCACTCTCCCCCTATCCACTTTTATTTTTATCAGGGAATAATGATTTAAAACAAGGTCATTTGATCTTCTGTTTCAATAGACCTTAATGAAATATTCATTTACTCGCCTGTGGTTTCTCTGACAGCGTTTCTGAGGATGTTCAGCGAAGACACAAAGGCCGTGCTTTTCATCATTCAAGCCCACGTTTCACGTTTTGATTCATACAGATATAGATAATTAAGCCCCCTTTTACTTGGAAGCATACAGTTTACCTGGTTTTATTGGTGTCCAAGCAAAAGCCATTTTATGCAAATAGGACTTGTGGGTTGGGGGAATGTAGGCTGTGCCCAATATTGAGTCTTTTTCTTAAGACTGTAAAGACTAAATAGTGTTTTAGGAGAAAAACACTTCTACATGAACAGTCTCTAGTGCAATATAAATGTAATCGCCTTAATGAAATCACTTCCCATCCGACAGTAGTCTGATTTATTGGTTACATGTTTATACTGTAAATCATTTTTTTTTTCATTGCTTGTTTTTTCTTTTCTTTTCATACAAAAATCAGATCACACTTATAGCATAGCTTGTCGCTTGTTCAAAATCTTTTTTTTTTTTTTTTGGCTTTTCTTAGGGTTATGTATGTATTGTTTCACAATGCAAGAGACTTGATATCATCCTAAGAGATGCTGAATGAAAGAAAACTAAAAAGGATTACAAAGGAAGACATTTCTAAGAACAAACCAGGCTACACTATTAATACCATAAATGTTGCTTTAAGTACTTGTACTATTGTGTAATGCAATGAATTACATAGCCTGCAGTCTATAGGTTTTCTTGACCAAAAATTCTTTCTTCATGACTGAATTAATACTATAGCTGACCTTTTGACCTTTGGGTGAGTTATACTAATTTGGCAACCTTTGTTCATACTGGAAAATGACGACTCCTCTTCCTCTCTTCCTTGAATGTACATTGTGACCAGTTGTGGTTCCCTTATAAGAAAAACTGTAGTACCACGATGATGTTAAGTAAGTTTAGATGTACCGAACTATTTTTAATCAACCTTTAAGATCACATTAAATGATGAAACATATTTCATTAACTGGAATAATATTAATATGCAAAGCTATTAAAGTACCTTTTGTACCTTTATAATACATGACAACCACCAAAAACAGCTGGTAATGAGAGTCACACAGTGAATCAAAGCTTATTACAAGCAGCTTTTCCTCAAGATGAGGAGGAAAATAATAATATATAGAAGTTTTATCCGAGACCAAGACCAGATCCAGGACTGATCAAATTCATCTAAAGGATCCACATTTTTAATCATTAAATACAATAATATGACACTTACAGAGCTGCTACCAATCAAATGAAATCTCTAACAACAAAATTCATATTTGCACTACAGTGATCTGAATTGGTAAAATTACAAATGCATCATACGTAAGTAGAGTAATATTTTAAAACAAACAAAAAAATGTTTATTGAAATTTCGTAATGTTTTGTAATGTGTTGTTTTTTTTGTTTTTGTTTTTTTTTTTGCACTTTGTGGGTGTATGTATGTATTTTGTATTAACAATTTCTGACCCAGCATTAACAGTATAAATCAATGGTTCTCAGCCAGGGCCTAACAAACCTCAACAAACTTTCAAGGGGGCCTAAAGATGGCTTATAATTATTTAAAATAAGACAAAACGAGCATTAAAATTAACTAAAACAGATAAAAATCCAATATATTTCTTAGCATTTTTTTAATAATAGTCATGCTAAACGTCAAATTTTGTGGACAAAAGGAGGGCAGTGAAGTCACACATTTTGAGATCCACTGGTTAAAATCAAAATAATGAAATTATTTATTTTTGTTATTTAGTTATTTAATTAGTCCAATCACATTATTGATGGTTGTAAGTAAATCAGACAAAATACTGCCAATTTAGTTATATTTAGTGATGCTGCAGTTGTGGTCTTGACCAGTCTTGAGTCCTCTTAGTCTGAGACCAAGATAATACCGAGTACAAATGTGGTACAGAAGACCAAGACAATCAAAAAAATTGTCTTAAGACCGGTCTCAAGACCAAAACTGGTCTACATAGTACTACAACACTAAATACAAAATAGTGTCTTGGTAACACACATGACACTAAAATAATGCAATAAACATTCATTTAACAACATTAAATGTAACATAAACCCCTAATGTACATACATGATGAGGAAAAAACTGAGAAGAACCATTAGTTCAACAACAACAAAAAACAAATATCAATCGAATGTCAATTTATGCTTTTTCACTATAATTTATATGATGGCTTGTATAACAGTATTTTACTGTAAAATTACATTAAATAAATGTGACCCTGGGCCACAAAACCTTAAGTAAGCACACGTATTTTTACAATAGTCAGTAATATATAATATATAAGAAGAATTTTTATTTTTCTTCAACACAAAAAATCATTAGGATATTAAGTAAAGATCAGGTTCCATGAAGATATTTGGTAAATTTCCTACCGTAAATATATCAAAACTTAACTTTTGATTAGTAATATGCATTGCTAAGAACTACATTGGGACAACTTTAAAAGCGATTTTCTCAATATTTAGATTTTTTTGCACCCTCAGATTCCAGATTTTCAAATAGTTGTATCTCGCTCAAATATTATATTTACTACCAAAAATATATCAAAACTTAATTTTTGATTAGTAATATGCATTGCTTACTTCATTGCAACTTCATTTGGACAACTTTAAAGGCGATTTTCTCAGTATTTCCAATTTTTTTGGACCCTCAGATTCCAAATTTTCAAATAGTTGTATCTCAGCCAAATATTGTCTTACCCTAACAAACCATGCATCAATAGAAAGCTTATTTATCTAGCTTAATAATAATAAAAAAAAAAAATATATATATATATATATATATATATATATATATATATATATATATATATATATATATATATATTACAATTATAAAGGAACTACCTGTTAAAGGAAGTTAGAAGGAACCTGTAAAAATTCATTTCTGTATGAAAGAATGTTTTTCTACAGATCTGATGCAGTTGCATGTAGGCTGTATATTGTGTAAATACAACAACGCTAGATTTCAAGGCTCAAGATGAGCTAGTCAATGTATAGCATCATGGGCAAAGGAACCCTCAGCATCGCTCTAGACCATTGGGCCCTTCCGTCTAATGCACAAAATCAAATTATAATTAACCACATTTAAGTTGGAGCAGCAAGTCCCTCCTTATAGGTTTCCTGTGATCTCTGCCTCTTTTTTCTGCTTCATGCCCATGGAGTAATTAATATGGTAAGACATCATGTTCGGTGAATTCCTTTGAGATGGGTTTGCGAAAGCTGTTAAAGCCGAGAGGCTGAATTAGTATTCATGCAGATTTTCTCGCTACTAGTCCCCTCTCCCATTGGGACTGAGGGCTAGATTGGGTAGACAGACAGCGTTCATCCTTCATTATGTGAGAGGAATGCCGCCCGGCTGCACGAGTGGAGCGGGAAAAGGGCCGTTCCTTGGGCAGCAAATCAATTTCTGTGATCTGCTAAATGGAACAACAACAGTGTGATACTTTAACCCCACACATGAGGGCACGGAAATAAATAAATAAAGGTGCACGCTGAGTTAGGATGATTACTGGCCATTACCTATAGTCTGGGTTTCTCCATCAGTTACCAACCATTTAGGGTGAAATTTTGCATATGCCATGATTGTGCAGTGGCATTAATGTACTGGTCATATCTCAATTAGTGTGAACTCCAAATCCAGCTATTATTCAAAACTACTGTAAAACAGCCATGCAGGTTTTGTTTAGCTGATAATTGGTAGCTGAATATCCACCTTTTTCCTGGACAACCGATGGGTTCTGCTATAATGGATTCTAACTTCTGTTGTTTCCACCATTTCAGTAGGAACCCATGTTAATACTGGGCAAAAAGTACAACTGAAATTTTCAAAGAAAAATCCTAAAACCTCACTTAGTATGCTGAAGTGTTGTGAAACACATGAAATGCATTTTCATAGGCTTTATAGACAGATAAGTTGAGAGTCACTCTTGAAGGACCAGCATCACATCCTCTTGTACCATTATTTCAAGAATTTTTCTTCTGGAACCTGGCAGTAAGTTTTGTGAGTCCATTTTTAGTCCATCTCAGCAAGACAGACATTTTAGGATTGAAGATAAAAATGAACTTCCATGAAATTTTTGAGTCACTTTCAAATTATCTGTCTAGCCTATTAAAAATCAGTCTATGTATTCAAAACACTTCCGCATGTTATTCTATTTAAGTGAGGGTCATCTTTTAGGATTTTTTACCCAAGCAAAGTTTATAAGAACCTGACACCTTGTACTTTTGGAGACTCCAGGTAGGTTGCAAATCTGAAAAATGGTGGCGCAGGAGACTAAATGGTTCCTTCTAGTATTGCACTGTTTTAATGGGCATTTATTAATTTTTTACTTTTCAGTCTGAGTTAAATCTCTGTTTTGGCTCATTTCATCTGTAAAAGAAAACATGCCTAATAATTATGCACACTTGAATATAAGGTGTTTTTCATTTCCAGCCTTCATGGACAATTATATGTCACTTATAAATGATTAAATACAAACTTAATAGTAGTTATTAAGATTGATGTGGTTTGAAATTAGTAAAATGTGCTTGGGGGGAAAAAAAGACCAAAATATCAACATGCCTAATAATTATGCACACACTGTACATTCTCAAAAATAAAAGTTCTTCACATCTTTGGTTCTGTGAAAAATTCCACAAAAGGTTAATAGTGGAAAAATGTTCATTACATTTTTAAAATATTCTTCACACTTAGAAAAAGAATTGAAAGGGGAATCAGAATTTGTTATTTTATGGCATCACTGCAAAAAACATCTTTTTTAAGATGTGGTTTTTTTTAGCATTTTATGCCTTCAGTTGGATAGGATAGAAGCTAGACTGGAAGTGAAGTGGGATAGAGAGAGAGAGAGAGAGAGAGAGAGAGAGAGAAGGGGCAACGGGATTGGCATTGGGATCGGAAATGGTCCGCAAGCCTTGACTTGAACTAGGGACGCCCAAAGCACAACAACGCTACACATTGCTGCCCAAAAGGGTGTCAGCACCAACAAATTAGGCTTGATTTAACCCCGGTCATTTTTGACTGAAAAATTGTGTTTTAAAATTTCAAAAATCGTAGATTTATTGGAATGAGATGACACTTGGTGACTTTTGTTGCATTAGCTATGTGAGCAGACAAAAAAATCAGTCACATGATTCAGATATATTAAAGGGTCAAAAAAAAAAAAAAAAGTCACACTTGTCTCCGCAGTCAACATAGGAAATAAATAGGAAATACAAAAAAAAAATTGCAATAATTCAGAGAATCTTTCGGTAAGTAAGTAATTAAATACAAAAAAAAAAATAATAATAATAATTCTGGTGGAAAAAATGTTCATTAAAATTGTATAAATATTGCATAGTATCATTAAAACTCCCCAAAATTCTAAATAATAATCACAAAATATTATTGAACAAAAATGTAGTTCATTGATTTCCCTGAAGAAGAAAAAAAGTTACTTTTTAAGGCTTCGGTCACTTTTGACCGCGAAGGAGCCGAGTGTAACTCCTAAACGAAAAGGCCCAGTTAAACAGTTTTCTGGTGTGAGGCAGGTAAGACTTCCACATTCAGAAAAATTATTTTTTTTATTCCCAATTTGGAAAGTGACTCACCTGTTGCTTATCGCAAGAATGTTTAAAGCATTGTTTGGTACTGCTGTTCTTGATATCTGATAAAGGGCCAAAATGCCATTTTAACCAATAAAGTTTGATCTGTTCAAGAGTGTGTGCTGCACCTTATGTGACATAATTGTTGAGATTGCACATTTATCACTCCACCACACTTCCTTTTTTCAGCTTAAACGTGTCATTTGCTGCACATGCATTCCATCGAATGGTTTCAAAGACATTTGTGAATGTTGCCAGTAGCATTTTGAGGGCCTTATGCTTCTTTGCTCTGAATATATTGTGCGCCCTCTGCTACCTGCTCTCGTCCAAGGGTGACCCTGCCCTCTTGTTAAGTAGCCCAGATTGTGAGCTTTGACTTCCCATTGGATAATTAACCCAAAGCTGAGTCTTATTACAGCTGTCTTGCAATCTGGCACGAGGTAATTCACTGCTCCCTGAATGCAGGGCCAAAGCGCTGGCACCTTATGCTCCGTGATTGAAGACAATCTCCTGAGATGAACAGAATTAATCATCGCAGATAAAGGAGAACTAGTTTTTCTTGTGTCTCTTTGGCTTCCGCAACTATTGACTTTCCACTCCGCAGCTCTGCGCGCAAACGGCCTCGAGGGCTCAACAGGGGTCACCTCTCGCATTCACCCGTTCCTATGTGCGGATACGCTGTGTTTTTAACCTCTGCACTTCAAGCATTCAGGCGCATTTCATAATCTGCCGCTGCATCTGTAGCGTTTCACTTCATCCTTCTTTGTCTGTCCTACCGCAGGGAATACAAATGTTTATAGACTGAAGGGTGCAGACTCCATCTGGGAAAGCAGAAGTCACATCACGGTAATCTCTGCCTGGATTAAATCTGTTGTTCATGGAGATGTTAACAAAGGTGATAAAACAAGATTAGCCAAGACACACAGAGCGGGGATTGTGGAGTGTGTTCTTATTAGCATGCACTGTGCTCTGGAGGAGAGAGCACGCTCAACTCTCCTCACGGGGGGAACAGGGTTCAGCCATTAGCATGAATAGGAAATGCTAATTTAAAGCCTCAGACACCTGCTCCTCAGCAGCGGTCCTAGCTATGTGTAGTGAGAGATTCTAGCTGCTGGCATAAATGTATACACACGGCCACCGTTGGGGAAGCTTCTTTGAAACCGTTGCTACCCGAGCTACAAGCCAACCATCATCCGAAGAAGTTAATCTACTAGGAAGATACTCTTTTGGAAAGTAGCTACTTATCAACAAAGACTAAAAGTAGCGAGTGAGGGAACAATATTTTTTATATGTGATTTATTGGTATTTTAAGGTGTCCTTGTTACAGTGTTATACAATTAAGAACTGAGTAATATTATTGACCTCATGTACTTACAATATATGGTTATGTTTGGGATTGGGGTTTGGCTTATAGTTACTTGCATGTGAAAGTCGTGACATATTGTCAAGTATGGTGACCTGTATTCGAAATTGGTGCTCTGCATTCAGTTATGCATAATTAATTGTTATAATACAATAAATGTTATTTTTTTATTAAATGTATTTATTTATTTTTTGCTACAAAACATATAAAAAGTATACATTTGTCACAATGTAATAAGTACCAAGTGAAATTAATTAATGGTAACATTTTATTTTAATGTGTCCTTGTTACACATTACCTGTACTAACTATTGATTATGCATTATTACATTCAAATAACATTAAGACAAACCCTAATCCTAACCAGATAGTAAGTACATGGTTAACTATTATTACTTTGTACTTAAATGCATGATTACACTGTAACAAGGACACCTTAAAATGGAGTGTAACCTTAATTAACAACATGCATTATGTTTATTATATATCACCCTGGACCACAAAACCAGTTTTAAATAGCATGGGTATATTTGTAGCAATAGCCAAAAAATACACTGTATGGGTCAAAATAATTATTTTTCTTTTATGTCAAAAATCATTAGGATATTAAATAAAGATCATGGTCCATGAAGATGTTTTGTAAATTTCCTACTGCAAATATATCAAAATCAAATTTTTGATTAGTAACATGCATCGTTAGGAACTTCATTTGGACAAACTTTAAATTTTCTCAATATTTATTTATTTATTTATTTTTTGCACCCTCAGATTCCAGATTTTCAAATAGCTGTATCTCAGACAAATAGTTGTCCTATCCTAACAAACCATACGCCAATATAAAGCTTATTTATTAAAGGAACACTCCACTTTTTAGGAAATAGGCTCATTCTCCAACTCGCCCCGAGTTAATAAGTTGGGTTTTACTGTTTTGAAATCCATTCAGCCGTTCTCCTGTTCTAGCTATATCAGTTTTAGCATAGCTTAGCACAGATCGTTGAATCCTATTAAACCAATAGCATCACGTTCAAAAATGACCAACGAGTTTTGTTATTTGTCCTATTTAAAACTTTAATCTTCTGCAGTTATATCGTGTACTGATACTGGCTGAAAATGCAAAGCTGCGATTTTCTAGGCTGATAAGATTAGGAACTACACTCCCATTTTCGTAATAGTCAAGGAAGTTTGCTGCCGTAACATGGCCGAAGCAGGCGCAGTAACATCATGCAGCACGTGCAAATACATAACCTAGCTGGGAACTAATTTCAGGTGCTGCGTGATATTACTGCGCCTGCTGCATCCATATTACAGCAACAAACTTCCTTGACTATTACGCCAGAATGGGAGTGTAGTTCCTAATCTTATCGGCCTAGAAAATTGCAGCTTTACATTTTCCACCAGTATTAGTACACGATATAACTACAGAAGAGTCAAATACCGAAACTCGTTGGTCATTTTTGAAAGCGATGCTACTGGTCTACCCCCCCCCCCCCCCAAAAAAATAGGAGTGTTCCTTTAAGATAATATATAAATCTCAGTTTCAGAAAAATAGACCCTTATGACTGGTTTTGTGATTCAGGGTCACATATATAGTAGTCAACATTTGAAGTGGATAAAAACCTTTCATCAGAGGTGTCCTAAAACTAAAACAATACCCGTGTTCTTGTTTTAGTACAACTTTGATAAACTTTTTTGATCCACTTCAAATGTTGACTACTGTATAAATGTATTACTACTGTAATAAATGTTTGTCATTTTTAACAGAAAAAGTAAAATTGCTACAATACCTGTTAGTTAATGACAGGTTACTATATGTTACAGTGAATGTTAATATTACTGACTATAATAGATCTACTATTACTAAAGTAGGGTAGAGTGGGGGAAAACACCCCACTTAAGGACTGTGTAATTTTTTTTTTTCTGTGAAACAGAAGTTAAATGAGTTCAAAAAAGTTATCATAGTTTTTGTGACAATGACATAAATTATAAACCAAGCATGAAACATGTCCAGAGTTTTCATGTTATTCTTTTATTTTTTTTTATAAAAAAAAAAACAAAAAAAACATGGATGGGGTAAAATGCCCCCCAGACTGACAAAGCAATTTGCTTTAAACCTTTACAGCTAAATCAGAGCACAGGCAGTTTTATTGTAAAATGAAAAAGAATATAATCAATAATTATAAATTTCAAAATATAATAGCCTATTTGAAATATTTTGTTTGTTTGTTGGGCATTTTACCGCACTGACTATGTTTTAAAAAAAAAAACTTACGTCATTCTGAAAATATAATTATATTTTTTATTAAATAACATATACTACCTATCTACAGACCCTACTGTTCTCATATCATATATAAAGTTATGTTCTACAAAACAAGCTTTAAAACACTTTTTTCTTACTGTTGAAAATAAAACCATTTACTGTGAAATCCATTTTCACTCTTGTCAACGTTGTCTATAGTTACAATAAAAATGCATCTTGACTTTATCTTGCGGTTATTTTGGGAAACTCCATGGAGGCGTTTTCCCCCACTCTACCCTAAGTACGGTACACTGTAAATAAAATAAACAAAGACGTAAATAAAGTGTCACCAAAAAAACAATGAAGATATTTTAATGAATAAACATCTTAATTAGAATTAAATTATTACTGTGGAACAGATACTTTTAGACTAAATACAACCAGTCAACAGCATAGTGATCTGAATAACTTTAAAAAGAGAAATGAGTCAATGAATTGTCTTCTGCTTTTTTAATACTACAAACCATCACTACACCATTTAAATATTTGGTAACACTTTAGTTTAGGGACCGATCCTAACTGTTGACTTGCTTATTACCATGCAGATTACTAGCATATTGTCTGTTTATTAGTACTTAAAAAGCACATATTATTGTCTTATTCTGCATGACCATATTTTAGACCCTTTAAACCCCATACCTAACTTTACAAATACCTTACTAACTATTAATAAGCAGCAAATTAGGAGTTTATGGAGGCAAAAGTCAAAGTTAACAATGAGAATTGGTCCCCAAAATAAGTGTGACCATATCTTTAACTACTTGAGTCACTGTGGCACTAAAAAAGTGTTAGACAACTCTATTAATCCAATAGAATTAGACACTATTAATACAAGCTCAATCTAAATTTGGAGGGTCAGTTTTATGTTGTCATATTGCCCAGTCCTTAAACTTGCTCAATGAAAAAGTAAGGTTTTATTCACATAACAGTGTGACTTTCTGCAAAGCTGTTTCAAAATAATGCATATTTTGGTATTGTGAAAACTATGGAAATTAATTTGACTTTTTTTTATTCTTTTATTTTTTGTTTTATTGCCTCAGATTGCTCAGTTGTAAAACTCAAAAATACATGTCACACTGCACCACTGTTGTTGTCTAATTACTGGAAAAACCTATACTATTTTGAAAACTACTTTTGTGCAACTGAAAAGTTAGTAGCTACTTTTTAGAACTGCTCTAAACTGCATTAAAAAAAATGTAAAGAAAAATTTGCTAAAAAAAATTTTTTTTTAAATTTGCTCAAACTGTTCCTTGTGCTCTAAACTGCATTAAAAAAAAATTTTTTATAGCATGTAGCTTGTTAACTGCAAGAGGAATATGGTAAACAATACATTACGATGACCTTGCCTACACTTTAAAATATTCCTCATTACAATGTTATTGCAGTATAATTGTCACAAGGACGGTCGGAGACGAGCGGATCCATTCGCAGCATTTATTAAGAATAAACAAACACAAAGGGGCAGGCAGAAATCGTAGTCAAACACAGGCAGAATGGTCGGGGCAGGCAGCGAGAATCAAACACAAGAGGGAGTCCAGGAATCAAAAACACAGGAAATCAAACAGACCCACGGCAACTCCTCTGCACCGAAGGTGGGTTGAAGGTGAGCCGAGGGACTGTCAGGAGACAGAGGTGGTGGGACTGGAGCAGTAGGGAGGGTGGGTGGGAAATTAGACAATCCATACATGGCCTCCGTGGCCAGAACAGGGCAGACAGGAATCTCAGGAAGGCTGGGCGGAACCAGCATAGGCTCTGGACGACTGGACGGAACCAGCGGAGGTTCTGGACGGCTGGGCGGAACCAGCGGAGGCTCTGGAAGGCTGGGCGGAACCAGCGGAGGCTCTGGAAGGCTGGGCAGAACCAGCGGAGGCTCTGGAAGGCTGGGCGGAACCAGCAGAGTCTCTGGAAGGCTGGGCGGAACCAGCGGAGGCTCTGGAAGGCTGGGCGGAACCAGCGGAGGCTCTGGAAGGCTGGGCAGAACCAGCGGAGGCTCTGGAAGGCTGGGCGGAACCAGCGGAGTCTCTGGAAGGCTGGGCGGAACCAGCCGAGGCTCTGGAAGGCTGGGCGGAGCCAGCCGAGGCTCTGGGAGGCCGGGCGGCACCAGCGGAGACTCTGGGAGGCCGGGCGGCACCAGCGGAGACTCTGGGAGGCCGGGCGGCACCAGCGGAGACTCTGGCGTGGCAGCCATCTTGCGTAGTGGCTCTGAGCTGGAGTTTACTGTGGGAACATTGTTGTCCTCTTCTTTGATTCCCACAGTAAAAGGAGAGCCACTCATTTGCAGAGCAATGTCAATGTAAATTTGTAAAGACCAGTTAGGTGCAAACATGGGCATGAGTGAAGCCAATGGCTCTAAGAGTCCTCCATGGAAGAAAATCATCAGGCAAGCCTCATCCATAGTAGACTGATTTGCCAATTCAATAAAGTCCATTGCATACTCCTCAACAGACCGCTCACCTTGTTTGAGACGCATGATTTGTACCGTAGAATTCGTGCTGGAACCGGATGACACCATACTAGCTGCTGGATCCTTGTAGTGGCGAAGTCTTCTGTCACAGGGACGGTCGGAGACGAGCGGATCCATTTGCAGCATTTTATTAGTACAGACAAACACACAGGGGCAGGCAGAAATCGAAGTCAAACACAGGCAGAATGGTCAGGGCGGGCAGCGAGAATCAAACACAAGAGGGAGTCCAGGAATCAAAAACACGGGAAATCAAACACGGGAAAGAAACGCTCAGAATGTAGCCGGGGCAATACAAGACTTCGCCAAGAAGCTGAGTGTGAGAGTGGCTTAAATGCAGTCCTAGAAATGAGGTGCAGGTGTGAGCGGTAATCAGTGCAGTGAGAAACAAGGAGCAGGTGAATGCAGTGATTAGTGCAGTGGCTTGTGGGGAATGAAGTCCATGAAGTGTAGTGCAAGAGTTTATGATGACAGGACGACTCAATTCGTGACAATAATTCATTATAAATACTTTAATCCAGTTATAAGGTTTGAATATGCAAGTTAAATTCTTGAATAGCCATTAAATGAATGTTCAGAATTCCCCTAAAGAGGAGTACATAAACCTAGAAGGGCTTCCACTTGCAAAGCATCTAGTGCTTATACTATAAGACTCTGTGAGGTTGCATTTTCTTCTAAATCCAACTGGAATATTGATGTGCCTCAAACTTTGAAACCACCAGCCATATATGGCATCCCTTTAAAGCAGAATAAACTGACTTAAGATATGTGAAGAGAAGGGAACGGTTGAGGAAGCATAGAGTTGTGCACCCTACTTGAAATGGAAAACAAGTGCTCTCAATTTCATTGCTTTCCTTGTACTTAGAGGCCACCAATGCTGCATTTATGTTATTGTGTATATGTCACATACTTTGAATGAGATGCAAGCACTATCAGTTTCCTCATAAAGGATCCACGTCATCTTACTCGAGTCAAAGAAATCTCAACACTTGACTGATGCAGTGGGGGTACTGTTTAGAGGAAGGACGCTGTTGCTGATCATGCAATCAGCAATGATGCATTTCAGTTTATGACAGCAACCCTTGAGTATGTCATCTCAGAAATGCATTCCATGTAAAACAGCTTGTGAATGACAGCACCTCGCTGGCCTAGGTGCAAAAATGCTCACACAAAATATGAATCCTTATTTAACTTAGCACATTATCCACTGAATGTGGCTGATCAGGTTCAGTTTTTATTGAAATTAGAGGAACCTGAAACCAGCAAAAAATGCTCAAATTCGTCAAAAATATCTTTCACCTTGTATTCAACTCAACATGGAGCAGAAGCAAGGCCACGCATTTTTCGATTCACAGCGTATGATTGAAATAGGTCGGCTGCCCTAAAGTGCAGCGTTTTGAAGCATTTCTTTTACGGGCGCCACTGGATGGCTGCTTGTATGGCGTGTTGCACTTGCCAGCGATAAAATTGGGAATGGCTAGTCCTCGAACGAGAGTATCTTTCTGTTCATACACACGTCTCTGTCTTTTATTAATGATGGACTCATACAAGAGCAGTGAAAACATGCTATTCAGCCGATGATAAAAGACCGTCAAGCGATGCAGAAGCAAAAAGAAGGTCAAGTCGCATTCATGTTGTAGCGCTGACTGTCTACTGTTCAGGTCTCTACATAATGTAGGATTAAAGCCTTTCAGCTGCTAGCATTCTCTATAAACTCATTTCAGAATTTAATGTGACCCCTAATCTTTAAAACTCATTTGTTTCCAGTTTGCCAGACTGTTTTTCGTCCACGTTTCTTGTTGAGCTTGACCCTGAAAGAAAAGGTTATTCGTGGAGCGGAAGTGGAGGGAGAAATCTCCCTTTAATCAATTCTGGTATCTTGTTTTTATGTAGGACCTCCGTTGGAATGCAGCACCGTTGTGCACAATAATATTTTGTTCATGGTGTTTAAATAACTTTCTGTCTCATGGTCTTTGAAAACTTCTTCTAACTTAAAATGGAAATTTGAGCAGCAGTGTTAGTCAAGGTGCAGCATGTGTTTTATTTTTTCCTCAATCTGCTAGAGTTATCAATTTCGTGAAATGTCCAAACCCCACGGGTGGACCGGTATATCCTAATTTTATGAGGAGAAACCGGGCGAGATTCCATTCGCTGCCTAAATGGCCATTATCTGAATATAACACTTGTCCAGCAGGCAAATGGGCCTCGGTAGGGGTTTAAGCGCTGTAATGTCGGTGAAGACTCTGGAAGGGCAATGCGGTCAATCAAAGGCCACCTAACATCTCTCAGCCCCGGTGTTGGGTGTTCCTCTCCGTAATTCTCTGATTTGACTTTGATGTGCCAATTTGCTGCTGATGAATAATTGTCTGGTTTGCTGATAACTTGTGGGAGTCAAGAGCATTCTGGTGGCACTTAATGCAAATGGGATATTTGGGTTCGGCAAATCAGGACCGTGTCCCCTGCATGTCTGCCATGTGATTCGGTGGATAAACTTACCAATTAGCGGTGTTTGAAGAAGCTATTTTTGATTAGAGCAATCAGTAAACAGCACAGCCTCTCTGTGATTGTCCTTGTGATTAGATGAGTTGTCACTTGAGAAGTTGTTGGAGATTTTAATGTATGGCCTTATAGTCCTGGAAAGTACAGTAATTACCTGATCTGTTTTCTGCAGCACAGCACTCAGAATAAAATGTGGTCGCTTGGAAAATTCTGACCAGCTCATTTCGCTTATTTCCGAGGAGCGCAGTAATTGGAGCACAGTTAAAGTAGGCCATTTTGGAGATATAAAATTCTGCATTTTCCTTGGAAGTAACTTTGACATATTAGCAACTCAGGCTCATTGGGAATATGACTCCTGTTCTGCGAAACCTGAAATAAGTTTCTCCAGGTACAATTCACTGCACTTTGCAGGTGAATGTCCACAAGAGGTGCCATAAGCAATATACATTTTTTAATTCATTTCAGGTGTGGGTTTATTAAACAGCACAGTGTTATGAAAAAAGTAAATTTTTACAGCAAATTTAAAGTGAAATGTCCAGTGACTGACACATGTTCCAATTTCTTTGAAACAGTATAAATGTGAATGTGGCAACATTTTGTTGGTTAATGCATGTCTCACGACAGTTCAGAAATGAAATGTCTGGTAAAAGATTACTGCAGCGCTGCATTTGAATTGAATGTACCCCCTACGCAAAACCTTACTCATTGTGTGAAAAAAACAAAAACAAATTTCAGATAAAATGTCATTTGTGACCCTGGACCATAAAAGCAGTCATAAAGGTCAATTTTTTAAAATCGAGATTTATACATTGTCATTGCTGAGATACAGCTATTTAAAAATCTGGAATCTGAGTTTGCAAAACAATCAAAATATTGAGAAAATCACCTTTAAAGTTGTTCAAATAAAGTTCTTAGCAATGCATTTTACTGCTCAAAAATTAAGTTTTGATATATTTACATTAGGACATTTACAAAATATCTTCATGGAACATGAAACATGTTTACTTGTTTAGAAAATGTAAAATCGATCATTTTGACCCATACAATGTGTATTTTTGCTATTGCTACAAATATACCCATGTTACTTAAGACTGGTTTTGTGGTCCAGGGTCACATTTGGTGACATAAATATGCCATATTATCTTTTATTCACAAGTCTATTATCATGACTCAAACTGAAGTGGTCTGCAATGAACAAGTGATCTACTGAGCAAGTTTACTACATTCGAAAATTAATGCATGCGGTCCAGATTACGTGATATTGAAGTCAAAGTATATTAGCTGACAAATCCTTGTGTTTTGAGGTCAAAACATAGTACTGTGCAAGGAACGACACAAATAAGTCTTTGTTTATTGATCATTTGTGTGAAAAGGAACATACAATGTGTTTTTGGCTATTGCTACAAATATACCAGTGTTACTTAAGACTGGTTTTGTGGTCCAGGATCACATTTGGTGACGTAACCATGCCATATTATCTTTTATCTACAAGTCTATTATCATGACTCAAACTAAAGTCTGCAATGAGCAAGTGAGCTACTGAGCAAGTTTACTACATTTGAAAATGAATGCATGCGGTCCAGATTACGTGATATTGAAGTCAAAGTATATTAGCTGACAAATCCTTGTATTTTAAGGAAAAACATAGTACTCTGCAAGGAACCACACACATTTTATGTATTGATCATTTGTGTGAAAAGGAACAAAAGTTGCTGGTGTTTTACTTCCACAAGTGTTCGTTTCAGCTGTAAACTGTAGTGCAGTGTATACATTTTTGCAGCTTTGAGTCTGGTTTGGTTAGGAAATATGATGCTTTAAAATTGATTCGTGCAATATTAGCAAATTAGCCCAGTATGGTAATTTTCTCAAATTGCTTCTGGGGAACATGTCAGTGTAAAACCGAAATCCTGATGAAGCCCAAAGCAGCAATAGTCTAAAAGCAGATAAATACATTTTCATTGATGGTATGGTTTGTTAGGATAGGACAATATTTGGCTGAGATACAGCTATTTAAATATCTGGAATCTGAGGGTGCAAAAAATTGAAATATTGAGAAAATCGCCTTTAAAGTTGTTCAAATAAAGTTCTTAGCAATGCATTTTACTAATCAAAAATTACGTTTTGATATATTTGCGGTAGGAAATTTAAAAAAAAAATTAAAATTGATCATTTTGACCCATACAATGTGTTTTTGGCTATTGCTACACATATACCAGTGTTACTTAAGACTGGTTTTGTGGGGGTAACCATGCCATATTATCTTTTATCTACAAGTCTTTTATCATGACTCATACTGAAGCGGTCTGCAATGAACAAGTGAGCTACTGAGCAAGTTTACTACATTTGACATGTTAATTCATGTGGGTCCAGATTATAGTATAGTATAACATAGGACTGTGCAAGGAACCTCACCAATAAGTCTTTATTTATTGATAATTTGTGAGAAAAGGAACATAAGTTGCTGGTGTTTTACTTCCACAAGTGTTCATTTCAGCTAGAGCAACTGCAGTGCAATGCATACATAGGTAAATTTTTGCAGCTTTAAGTCTGGTTTGGTTAGGAAAGATGATGCTTTAAAATTGATTGTTACAAAATTAGCAAATTAGCCAATGAAAGCCCAGCATTATAATTTTCTCAAATTGCTTTGAGGGAAAATGTCAGTGGAAAATCAAAATCCTGATGATGCCCAAAGCAGCAATTGATTAGGAAAAAAAAGTCTCATTCTCAATATAGAATCTAATTATTAGGATGTACACATCTTAGCAGGCACTTGTGGCTTAATCAATACTACTAGAGCGCGTCTATCTCTCCTGAAAGTAGAGGAGAAAGATCAGGAGCACACATTCAGGATTAGGCCTGATTAGGACAGGTTTAATGTGCTGTGTAATGATTAGGGGACCGACCGGGCTCGGCTAATTAACCATTAAGTGTGGCTAGACCGAGGATTTGTGGGAAACCTGTGTTGCATGTCATCTTTGTTTCTCCTATCATCACTGACCCCCCAGCAAAAGTGAATGCAGCTAAAACTTTCTCTTTGAGTGCGTCGATCCCCCCCTTTGGAGCGGGGTGAATGCGTCCGAGCCTAACCTCTGTGACCAGCTGCTTAAATCAGGGCAAGCAAACACTCCAGCGTCTGCTGTGGCCAAGAGGATAGCCAGCTGTAGCGCACCTTTGTCTCATGCACTTCCTGGCCTAATTGGCTTTATTTGCATAATGTACATGGGTCGTGTGCATCATATTATTATGCAGGTTATAGATAAACGCAGCAGGGAACGGACCTAAAAAGCGATGCAAGACGCACAGATACATTTACATACGATCAGTTGGACTCTGTCTGATAATAACAGGTAGTTCGGAAAAAGGAGCCAGAGAGAGTTACAAAGTGTGCCACTGTGAGGACGCTGCAGGAGCCTGGAAACGAAATCTTAATTTCTTTCAGTCTACAGGACAATCCGGCGTTCTGCTGATTAGCCAGCTCTCAGTGTTTGACATCCCGGGTGACTTAGGAGGAGGAGCAGGGGACAGAACGTGGGATTTGGGGTGTAATCCTGTTTGTCATCCGGGGCACATGGACTGCCAGCTATTGATTCCAAGCAACAGTCTAGAAATTTATTAAGGGGAACAACAGGCATCTAATTGTAATGCCCTCTTTGGAGTGGTGCGTCTATTGATGAATGGTGAAGAGTAGACAGGTTGTCGCAAGATGATAATTGGAAAGAGAGTGGGTGGTCCTGCGCTGCTCTTTGGCCTTGTGTACGCAACATATTAGGCCTGACTTGCTGTGTTTGTACGAGGGGATTTCGCACAATAACAAATGTGCCAACATTCTTAGGTTCGTCTCCACTTAATGAAGCAAGCAGTGGTCTTTTAATTTGTTAGACTTAATTAAACTTGATTAAGCTTATTAGTGGACACAAGCCATGCGCAAACAGATAAACAGTGTCTTTAAATGAATTAGCCATGCTCCCAGAGTGATGGACTGCCCTTCATTGTGTACATGGAAAAAATTTGATATTTTCCCCATTAAACTCTAAAAAGTGCAAAAATAGTACCTTTTGGGGTACAAAAGCTTCAGGGTAGTACCTAAAGGGTATATATTGCTGGTCTAAAGTAATAATATACACCTTTCAGGAGTAAATAAGTGGCAAAGTTATGTTTTTCGTATAGATTTTTTGTCTTGTTTCCTGCAAAATATCTAAAAATACTTGAATCAAAAAGGATTTTCTAAACGAGTAAAAATTATTGTCTTGTTTTCAGAAAAACAAGTCAAAATTAAGTGCATTTTGCTTGAAACAAGCAAAATAATCTGCCAATGGGGTAAGAAAAATAATCTTGCTTTTTGTTTGGAGATTTTTTTCTTACCCCATTGGCAGATTATTTTGCTTGTTTTAAGCAAAACTTAATTTTGACTTGTTTTTTTCTGAAAACAAGAAAATAATTTTTACTTGTCTAGAAAATCCTTCTTGATTTAAGAATATTTAGATAATTTGGCTGGAAACAAGACAACAATCCTAAGTAAGAAAAGCATTTTTTGCAGTGTGTATCATATAAGGCCTTCTTCTAAATGATAGCTGTTCTAGCAAGTAAAGGTGTTTTGGTAAAATTGTAAAAATGCCCACATCAAGTTGTGCTTCACATATAGTTTTGCTTTAAAATCTCGATTTTTTTATAAAGTAAACAAACACTAACTTTTATACTGTAAGAAATATTTTAACATGAACACTTACTGGACTGAAGCATCATAGCTTTACTTGATTATCCAGACATCATTAAAAAGTTTTAATGTTTCAAATCTGATCATCAGGCTTTTATGGAATGTTTAGTTGTTCATCTCTTAATCGCCATTTTACCGCACTGCATTATGTGTTTAATGTTAAATATGATCTTAATAAGACATTATTGGGAGATATAGAGCACTGCAAAACTGTTTTGCTTACTTAGATTTTTTGTCTTGTTTCCAGCAAAAATATTTCAAAACTCTTGAATCAAGAAGGACGTTCTTGAATTCTTGAATTTTCTAGACAGACAAATTTAATAATCTGCCAATGGGGTAAGAAAAATAATCTTGTTTTTTGTTAAAATATTTTTTTTGCTTACCCCATGGGCAGGTTATTTTGCTTGTTTTAAGCAAAAACTCACTTCATTTTGACTTGTTTTTTTTTTGAATACAAGAAAATAATTTTTTCTTCCTTCTTGTATTAAGAATTTTAGATATTTTGGCTGGAAACAAGAGAGAAAGCATTTTTTTTTTTTTTTTGCAGTTAGTGACAGCTGATTTTTATATTATTTTATGTAAGTAGTTTGCTATACTGTTATAAAGATCTCGTTGATTTAAATTACAAGCACTAGTATTTCATCTTACATTTTGGTGATATAATATCAGTATCTGCTCCAAATTGCATGTTTTTTCTCAATTTAAGCCTTTGTTTAAAATTTGGATTTTTCTCCTTAATTTTTGGCATCATATTCCCACTATATCATATATGAGCCATAAAAGCCTGATGTATTAAATATGCAAGACAAAAACACATGTGACCCTGGGCCACAAAACCAGTTGTAAGTAGCACAGGTATATTTGTAGCAATAGCCAAAAAATACATTGTTTGGGTCAAAATTATAGATTTTTCTTTTATGCCAAAATCATTAGGTAAAGATCATGTACCATGAAGATATTTTGTAAATTTTCTGCTGTAATTTTTTGATTTGGAATGTGCATTGCTAAGAACTTTATTTGGACAATTTTAAAGGCTCACTCTCAGATTTCATATTAGATCAAATAGTTGTATCTCAGCCAAATATTGTCATATTCTAACAAACCATACATCAATAGAAAGCTTATTTATTCAGATTAAAAAATAGAGCCTTAGGACTGGTATTGTGGTCCAGGGTCATATATACACATATTAATCAGATTTAATTAGCTGTTTGCCTAAAGTTTCAATAAACCCTTCAATTTCATAAATATATATATATATATATATATATATATATATATATATATATATATATATTATCTGATTGTTGTTTCATGTTAGGCTCAGTGACAAGCTGTACAAGAGTACATTTTTTGCAACATTTTCTGACAGTGTATGAAAGTATCATGAAGCTTTCTTGGGGTTGTACCATTTAACTGCCTGAACTAACCTTGACGTCATACAATTGGATTTTTTTTTAAAGAAATGCACGCATACAACCATGAAATTCATCTCTATGGTCTCATTTCATGTTTTATCTTTCAATTGTGAGCAAAACGTTAGTAATACCACAATGAATTTAAGATGGCGAACACACAAAATTATTATAACTGGTTATTTTTTTAAACAAATTTGCCTTTTTTTTTTTTTACAACATTCATTATAATTGTAATTTCAGCCTTTTGATGATGACCATGTGTATACAAAACAAGTTTGACTTTATGCTCTACAAAAATATAATCAAAACATTTTAATGTTAAGTCTTTTTTTTTTGTTGTTGTTGTAGAAACTGAGCTTATAATGTGGTATAATGTGTTAAGGCCAAACTGATCTCATGAGAAACATAACACATTTATAGGATTGGAAATTTTATATGCAATCATTCAACTTGATTAGTATGAAAATGATTGCTAGAAAAAAGTAAGCAGGAAGGTCCACCTCTAAACCTATGTAAACATCAGTGGGGCATTATCAGTTTGTACAAAAACGTACAAATTCATACGAATTAGCCCCCAATTTGCCAAAACGTAAAACAGTTACGAACTGAGAGTGTGTTGTATGTGCTCAGGTAGAGTTCCAGGCTACATGGATGCAGCAGTGTTAACACATAATAGAGCAGGACGTAAACATATGCAACATCAATCCTCCCTTTCACACTTCTGAAGTGGTTGCACGCAAACAATTCATGCTATTGCCTGCCTCCATTTGAACCACCATCCACCCCTGCCCTTATAAACAAACAAGGCCCAGTCTTGCAGCTGGCCATCGCCTTGGCAACTGTGGATTGGGAAGAAGCTGTGTGCTAGTTAGAAAGTGTAGCATTGTAAGAGTCTTGCAGGGACCTAGAATACTTCAGCACTTCACAATGTGGCCCATTCAACCCTGATTTGAATTTTAGGAGCCGAATACAAATCAGATACTCTCGGCTCTTGAGAATCCCATTGTCATCTGAAGCATTTTCATCAAGGCATACAAATTTTCACAATTGTCTCATTCAAAGCGCATGCTGAAGAAAGATCAGATGTGGATTAATGGGTGCGAATGGGGAAAACATTTCATTAATGACTTAGCATAGGCAGAGTACATTAAAAACTGATATTTTTACATTGGAGATGGTTGAATAGACTCCAGACTGATAATGCACAGTGCATTTATTCAGTTACAAATCAGTTATTAAACCAGTGAAATTTGATAATGGATTAAGTCGACAAGATAAGAATATTTTTATTATTTAAACTGTACACAATTAAAAGCTGAGTGGATATTCATGGAAACTGTTAACTGAATAAAACCTCATAAATTAGAAAGCTGCAATAACGCTGAACTAAAATACATCTTTGAAATAATACTACTACTACTAATAATAATTCAGGAAATATCCCAAAAATACATCTTTGCCCCCTTTTAACCTTAAATCACATTTGTGGTCTGTGGTCTTCTTTACCTTTCTTCTGCCAAGTTTGGGCCTTCTGTCAAAATCTTTAAACCATCCAATTCCAATAAGGTCCATAATATCACACATATTAGATGTCTAAAGGTAAACAAATTTCTCTGGAGTGGTGTTTGCTGAAATTAATGAGGCATAACTAATGGCATAGAGCCATAATGGCAGCGATGCTGAGACTGGCAGCTAGAGACAGACCAGCCATTGATTCTTGCTTTAGACCTCTTGAAGTACTAATCAGCTTCTTTGGTTGGGACTGCACAGGCTTCGGAAGCCTATTGTGGTTCTGTGTCACTCAAGGTCAGTAGTTATTAGTGGTGATTGAAAACAGTTTCTTTAACAACTTATAAGCAGCCTGAATAAGATGCATGGGGAACTTGGAAGAGGGATTACTGACCGGCCAGAGCCGCACAGACAGGCATTGGGGGGAATGTGACATGGTTTGATAATCAGGGATACAACTTTCTCTCTCCTTCTCTCACTTTTCTATCTCTGTCTCTAATTTGCTTTCCCTCTCTCACATAGTGAAATGAAACCGAATTCAGAGGGGTGAATCGCCTGCACAATGCTGGTGGAATGTTATTCATAGCAATGGATTTAAACTGGCTAAGAATACTGTAATTTTCTTTTGCTGTATATATATACATATATACATCGATTCTATAGCTCGCTGCAAAGCCAATGGCAAAATGTCATTTGCTTAATTTCATGGAAACCCATTAGAGAGAGAATTGCTTTCCGAGTCCCTTGACCTTCTTGAAATATTTTTCATTGTGTTGGAGCATGTCTGTTTGCCCACTGTTTTCCCCCACTTTGAAATGGCTCAGATTAGGACAGTTTGCATTTCTGCTTTGATACTACAAAGCTGATGCTTTCTTATACTTGCACGAAAACACAATGCCTCGCTCCACCAAGACTGCACTGCTGTGATATACCAGATAAATACCTCCTTTTTTTTTAACATCACTCACAATGAAAAATCTGAAGTGAGGTTTAGCTCTCAAAGAGAGTGTTCTGCCTTTATCCAAAGAATGCATTTCACCACCTGAGATATGATCATAAAATTCTCGGTTCGAAATTCTGAGTTTCATTCCATTGTCTTTTCCGTGCACTGAAGTAAACTATTCACGAAGCACCACATGAGTGTCTACTTTTATTTGGAAACACGCAACAGAGACAGAAGTGTGTGTGTCAGAGTGGGGGTAGGGCGTCACACACATTCAAATACCATTTCTGAAGTGCTTCACTCGTTCGTAAAAACCTCAGTCGCAAAAGTGCCTGCATGATGATGTTTTAGAATATTAGGATTTTAAAATATGCATGTGTAATGAAACTATATGCAGTTTTAGTTTATTATATAGAGCGAGAAAGAGAGAAAATGTGTAAATGGAATTTTCCCATATGTCTTTATATTCAATAATCGGACTTAATATTTGTTGATATACTTTTGTGAACTATTCCAGCAGTGTCACATTTGTTCCCACATAAACTGTAATCCTGACGTCAGGCTGCCTATGCCAATTAGTGCTGTCCAGGTTGCTAGGTCACCGTGGTCAATTGAAAGACACATCAATAGAACTTGAAAAGGTTTCTCTGCGATCAGACGTTCTGACATATTAAGTAGAATAATGGCCAGGGAAAATACAGACAAGGTCCTCCGGCTGGATTCAAATGACTCAGTGGTAAGAATTTGTTAAGATCCTGCAATTAGTGGGGAAGAATGGAGCTCCGAGAAATCTATGGCAGGATTGAGAAAAGCAATACTAAAATCTCTTGAATCTTGTGTTTTCCTGACATTGAATAGATACTGAAAAGTATATTTTTCAATCTTCAATAAGCTTTTCCTAATTATATTATAATAAACAAGATATGCTTGCACCTCTCCACTAAAAAATCTGAAACTAAATGTTGACACTAGTGGTTGCAATTGCTGTCTGCAATACAAACATCACACAGCATTAATACATGAAATGGTTCAGCATATTTTTTTTTTCATTGTCAGTATATTATAACATTGTGCCTATATTATTATTATTTTTATCACCACAACTAGTTATTTGTTGAAGCCTTCTAAAATGTACACAAAATTCAGTTTTATATTAATCCAAAATCAAGTGCTCTGTCTGATATAGTGACTGCTAGACCAATGAGAGCTTGAAGACTCAGCATTAAACCGTGCCAGAGTTGAGGCTGCCAGAAATGATAGTCTATCATTTAAATCCTGCCTCTGCCTTCAACACCATATTATTTGGATGCAATTTACAAATGCATTCAATCTTCCAAACACCAAGTGAAATAGTATCATAATCAGATCAGTTTACAAATACTTTGGCCAAAGCAACTATTACTAGGCTATGGCTATTTCATAATGACCATCAAATATTTTGCTTTATTTTCCCTTCAATCAATATCAGTGTCGAAGATGTTTATGCACTTGACTCTTTTTTGTTTATATGTATATCATGGCAGATATAAATCATTTACACAATCATCTTTAGCTTTGAAGTTATGTGCGCTTTGGAGTCTATAATTTAAAAAAGAACTTTAAAAAAAAGTTTTCTCTTCCCTCTTGCGTCATTTGGACAATGGATATTCATTTAAACAGAATATAATTTACATTACATTCAATCTGTGTAGTTCGAGTTTGATGTGTATATAAATCTTTTCAACTTTTTTTGGATCGCTTTTGATTAAACATTGAAAATAACTCCATATAAAATAACATTCAAATAAAAACGTTAAACGAAAATAGTAAAAACAGTATTGTTTTAAATTTCAGGACTTGTCAATGAATCACTTTACATAACTTTGGAACACTCATAAGTCTTTCAGGAAAAGAATAAAAAAAGAAAAGAAAAAAAGTCCCGTTACCAGTTTCCTATTTTCGCTATTTTATTTCTTCTTTTATTGGACACCTTAATGATTGTCCGATAGTTCTGTACTTGTTGGATCATTTCATGTATTCCAGATAATGATACGCATAATTCATTAGGCTACCGCATGTGGGTCAGTGTTTTTAAACTCGCATTCTGCTTTTTATATGTCAATTAAATAGCCATAGCGTCTGCTTAACTCGCAAAATTATTTTTACATCATACATACATAATTGTAAATCATATTTTAGAATTTCGGACTATATTCGCATAACTTCTGTTGCCTATTACTTAAGTCCACGGTATCATTTTTATTTTTTTTAAATGTAACAACAAAACTATTAAAAACTATTTCAGAGCTTATTTCGAAATTAAAATGATCTATTTATTGCAAAAAATATGTTCAAAAAATGCTCAACTTATTCCCTTTAATTGCTAAGTACATTTAAATACAACAACATAATATAGAATTCTAAACATGTATGCAGTTTTATTTTTGTGTTTTAAATTGTAAACTTTGCATATGCATATTCTTTGGATCTGAACAAACAAATAGCCCAAGTTAAATAAAATGAACCAACAGATGACCAAATAAAAATATTTTTTTATGCGTGGTATAAATTAATAGAAACAAAAGTTATAAATGAGTGGCACATTATTATTACTATCATAATTATTACCTTTTGTGTAAGGTAGGTTTCAGAAATATTTAAATTAGGAGAGGAAACTGAATCTGTTCCAAATTCAAGTAAATAATTAGGCTAATTATGGACGGAAATTTAAAAATAAAGGGCAGGAATTAAAATTTCATCTCAAAATCAGTGTAACTTTTCCCTTCATCGATTTTATATTAAATGTATTTTCAGATATTAATTGAATGAAAACGGTCTTGGCAGAAATTACTCTACACACATTAATTCCCCAACAATGGCGTGCGGTTTAATTGATTTATTTTTAACGTTCAATTGGTTTGAAACATATACAGCAGCCATCGTCTTTGTGTCTTTGTTTTAATTTACCAAAAAAAAAAAAAAAAAAAAAGAATAGAATAGAATAAATGACCAACGAAAAGACTCAAACATTTATATTACAAGTAAACAGAAACTTAAGTGTTAGCCAAATATACAGTCCCTACTTTTCATTTTTCTAAATGAATACATTAGTTTTTTTTTTTTTGTTTTTTTTTACAATAGTCGCTTCAGTCGCAAGTTCAGGCATTTACTGAGATCTGGAAACTTTCCCAGTTCTTGCTAGAAGTTCATACCTGAAATCTGAAACATTGCTTCCCGTGTCCTGGCATTGCCATAGATGTGGAGCAGCAATTTTGTTTAACAACAGACAACCTTTTACTAGAACAACAAAAGGAAGTCCAAAACATACAGCGTGAGGCTAGAAATTGTTATTTTGTCCATACTGAGTAGAAGGGTCATTGTAGAAAACTGTGACCGCAAAACTGTTCTTTTTAGAAAAAAGTGGTAAATTTCCCTCAAAAACTGGCTCCTTTGATCCGATCACCCGCCACACGGATGCTCGGCGTGCGCAGCACTGTCTGCTTTTGGCTTCACGGGCAGTTCTTAATTCAGAGGACGCTAAAGTTTGTGGAAAACGGACGAAAGAAACGGTAGTCGGTCTTACCACGTTCTGCCATAAAGCAGATTTGACGTGACCATGTTATTTGTGTAATCTACAGTAGTGTCTATCTGGCCCATGTTGTTCATCTGCGAGTGAAGTGACGGGGGACTGGGGGACATTTCCTCCAGGTCTTGGGCCTGGACCAGTGCGTTGACCTGCTGGGTTTGGTGTTGGCTCATAGAATTACTGGAGGTAGGAAGCACGACCCCGGAACCGTTCTGCTGCTGCTGCTGCTGCATTTGCTGTTGCTGGTTTGGCGTCGGTGTGTTGGAGCCGTTCTGACAAGGCTTGCCATCCTTCACTAAGACAGGGACAGCCACTCTCCTCGGCGACTGCTGCTGTTGACACAGGTTGCCCTCCTGTTGAAGCTGCTGCGCTGCTTTGTCCTTGGCCTGACGTTTCATCTTGTAGCGATGATTCTGAAACCAGATCTTGACCTGCGTCGGGGTTAGATGTATCATACTAGCCAGGTGTTCCCTCTCGGGCGCTGAAAGGTATTTCTGTTGCTTAAATCTCCTTTCCAGCTCGTAGACTTGTGCTTGAGAGAAGAGCACCCGTCGTTTCCTCCTTGGGGCTGCGTGCAGAGGTGGGATGGATTTGGTGGTGTCGGCCATGCCTGTCAGCGTGCCCATTCCTGTCATGTTCATACCTGTGGAAGGTCCCATGAATCTAGAAACTTCAAAATATGCATAGATGTACGGCCATTCAATTAGTAGCAGTGTTGGGCTAACTTGTTAAATAATTTGTACAGCAACAGTCTGGAAACGGTCATCTCAGTGCAGCATTTACGCGTGCACAAATTACTGAACATAAATGTTTAAGTTACATTTAACTTAAGCAGGAAAATACACGATGGCAAAATCAGCAGTAACAGTAGCAGCGATGATAAAAAATACGTACTTCTAAGGCAAAGTATGAGCAATAATACTGATGCGTAAAACTACGGTAAACTCGCTGGAAACTCATAAAGCAACATAAATCAGAATAATATAACAGAACTTACTTGTTGAGTATCTGGGGTCAGGATTGGCGCCGTACCACCCTGTTGCTGCTGCGCTGTTTCTCATCGTTTCTTGGTAAGAGGGTAGGTCCCCCATGTTGGCAATGCTGCCATTGCAGTAGCCCCCCATTGCACTGTGCGAGAACTGGGAAACGGAGTGTGGCATGTGGTAGGTGGTCGCCACAGTGGCGTTGTGGCCCATAGAGTGTTGCTGCATGCCAGTCTGGGACACCTGAGGTTGCCGGTACGCTCCCAATGGAGATGTGAGGTTTCCAGTGCTCTCCATGCCACTAAACTTCTTGTAAGTCTCCTCAATTGGGCTCAAAATATCTGTCACTGAGAAAGGTGTCGTGTGCTTTGGGCTCAGCGACATGGTTCAGAAAGCAGATAGATATTTGGTGCTGGAGCTCAGCCGTGTTGTTGTATCAGCTCTGTTCTCGTGGACGTCGACGTAAGAGAGTGCTTGTAGTATGCCTGAGATCCGATTGATCGCCTTGGAGAAGGAGGCGAGCCCTGGCCACTCTTATCTCAGGTTTATTGTAGCCAGGCGCCAGATTTACGACAAACATGAGGGGCGGAGCGACTCCCTAGACCAGCAAACAATAGTCATTGACATCTCAGCAAGATAATTGAGAAAAAAATGTTGTTAGTTTCACATTACATTTAGCATCATGCCGACTGCACATTTTCAATGGTCATATTTCTCCTTTTTTGCCGCACAATACACGAGGCTAACACCGTTCTCAAAAAGCTTATTCATATCGAATTGATTCAGTCTGAAGTCTACTTTTCATCTCCTTCTTCTTGTCCTTCTTCTTTTTTTAGCCACTGTTAATCTGCGTCAATAGGGAATTCCATACTTTTTCCAACTTTGAGAGCACTCCGAGAGTCATAAGCGCCAGTGCGCACTGTCAGAGTGGCACAATGAAGACCCCCTCCAGTCTATGACCTAATTTATGCGTCTTAAGCAGCGGCAAGGGTCTCTCCTAAATAAGATCATAGTACAAAAAAAGATGTTCACATAAAATGAACATTTGAAGCACAACTACATTTTTAAACAAAGAGTTTGTAATAGCTATATAAACATGGAACTCTACATTAAGGTAAAATGTATTTTTTAATCATATACGGTTATAAAGAAACTAAATTGTAAAAATCAGCATTGGCACAAAATATTTCCTCAGCAAAAATCGTTATAATGGAGATCCACGTGTAAATATAATAACAAGCCCATTTAACCTTTTTAAAAAAAATTATTTCTGGGTCAATAACCTCACGAATGTGAGGAGGCCTTTCTGCAGTTTTAAACAAAATACTAAGGTGGCCTAATTTTGGCACTTCATATAAATGTAAAAAATAAGTATCTAAAAATAAGGGTCGTTTTAAGCGCAAGAAAACAAAGATAAGCTAAGCTAGAATGAAGTTTTAATAAGTTTAGGAAGAAGAAACATTTCCTTGCCTGTATCCATCAGTCATGTTGAACACACCTCTGTCTAATTCGACCACGTGGGTGGATGTTGTTCTCACATTTTAGCCTATGTAAGATGACATTTCGTTAAGTAATTTTTAGCTTTAGGAAACAGCACATTTCTCCTCTTGTTGTAAACTTACAAATCAAAACAAACACTAACATTCAGCGTTAATTCTCTTCTGACTAAACGTTCAGCAAATCATATCTAAGTGTTTAATTGTCGATATGTTTAATTTGGGTTCATTCTGAGACCAGCCAGTTCGAAGCATCACATATAGTTTGGCTTGTGACTGAGAGCGAGAAACTCGTCTAAGGTTTTGTGCGCCTGATCCATTAGGTAAATGAGGGCCACTCAACCTTGTGGAATATTAAGGCAGAGAGCATGACCGAGGGCCAAGCAACCGCCTCACTCTGATGCTGGAGAAACCACTGGATGGGTGACCGCTTAGCATTTCAAGTATACCAAGTCACTCAAGAAAAACTAAAAATGTTTTGTTTGTAGGCTTTACTTCAATGGGGAAGGAACACATGCAAAATCCATCACCAGAGATGGGACTGGGATATACTGGACAACATTTGCTCAGGTACTGAAACAGGTTGCCGTGGGAAATGAATCAAATCTCGTTGCATTCAAAGCAGCGTGTTTGCCGTGTTTTGTTTAAATTGATTGTTCTGTTTTAATATGCAAGTTTAGGAACTCGCGGAATTTCTCTTCAAATTAGTTTCAGTGTATGCGTATATTTATGTCTGGGTGTAATATTAAAATAATAAGATTTTAAAAAAATCGAAAGTAACAGTGGCTAATGAATGAGTTACAATAAGGCTGAAACTGAAAATAAGATTGGATTGGATTGGATTTTCACTTTAAGATATTTTCAGTATATTGCAAATTATTCTAACGCATGTCTTTTTACTTTAATAAAATATATTGCTTTCCCATTTAACTGCATTGATCGGTGAATGTGCGGAAAACTTGCTCGTGCATAAAATACACATTTTGCCGTACTTAGATTTAAGTTCTGTTCTTTCTTAGAAACTAATTACGTGTTTTTAAGCAAAGTTATGGATCTGCGTGCCACTTGCAAGTAAAATGTACAAGATAATAGTGAAAAGTGTCTCTGTGCAGTTTTGTTTGTGTTTGACTTAGCTGTGAGTTATCTGTCACCTATGGCCCTTCTCCTTTAATGTATGACAAGAGCTGTTGGTAATTGGCTTGCCATCAAAATAAAAAGCATGGCGTGTAGTATTCCTTTGAAGGTTGTTTTTAATCTGCAGTTTATTTTAATTCACGTTTGGCTTGCAATTCGTTGCATTTCTTAAACAGCTAGAGCATATATATAAGCCTCAGAGTAAACACATGTGTCCACTGGAGTGCTTGATGGATCAAGGGTCAGTGAGGGGAAAAAGAGCCTGAAGTAAAAGCTGGGGTCCTGACCCATTATCTCACAGAACCGAGTGTGAAACAAAGTGTTCAGAATAAGTTAATGTCTACTTTGCGGTAGGCACAAGATCTCGGAATGGGTAATATTGGGTATACAATTTATTGGTATCACAAAATGCAATATAAAACACATCAAAAAATGTTATGAGTATATTTGAAAAAAAAAAAAAATCTAATAAAACAACTTTACAAGCAAACTATGGCCTAGCTGTTGCAATACAATAAAATACATTTCGGGTCAAAAAGGTGCACCGCAGGTCAGTGTTTCAAATCCTTTGCGTAAGTAAAACATCCACAGATATCAAGACATCAAATATCAAGTTTTAGTATTTATTTCTATTATAATTCTGTTGTTGCACATGTCATAGTTTAGTTTCCCCGGGGTAAATGTATTACAATGAGGAGTCAAGATACATTGAATCATGATACTCCACAACTCGCTATGATTTCTTTAATTAATTTGGAACAATTATGTTAATTAAGATCGGCATATCAATTTTTGGTTACCTTTGATAGGCTACAGCTTAAAAAGCAAGATGTTTCGTTGAATATGTCCAAATGCTATAATAAAATGCAAATACAAAAAAAAAAAAAGGACAATATAGCGATATGTGCTGGAGATTGTTCATTACATGCATGTGCTTAAAACACTGTGCTATAGCTGCTTATCATGACTCACAAAATTCAAAAATCATTCTTAAGCGATCTTACATGGTTTTTTATATAACTGTCTCTACGTGGAAATCAAACATGTTTACTTCAGGTGTAATATGGCCTACCATCAAACACTAAACTATTAGCAAAATATTTACCTAAGGCGTTTACATTTATGTAAATAGGCTATTAAGTAACATTAAGCAGTCTATATGTTAATATTCTTCAAAATTGAATAGCTACATAAATATCCCACATTTCCAAGCTTCATTGCTCATTTGGCCATCAACTTGCATGTAAATATTTTTATTGTTACAAAACTGTTTGTATTGAAATAAAATAACGTTTATAGGCGCCAGAGATATTCTTTAGTCGCCTTTCTGTTTCAAAATGCTATTTAAATATTCACAAGTCCTTGCTATAAACAAGAGCCTTCAAAACACATCTCATATCTTTAAAATCCTTCATATCAATAATTATTTTGTCTCGTCTAAAGGCAGTTTAGAAGCAACACTTTGAGTCATTTTAAATTTGTTTCGAATGAAAATCTCAAAACAGTCAGGACGTGCATTATAGGCTATTTAAGTTATATCTAAAAACTAAAACATGCAATGTGCAGACACAATGTGCAATTAAAGTAAATGGATTTTAATATGTATAATATTTTGAAATCAAAAATTGTATTATAAAATTGTGTAAACCGTATTTTAATTAGCATACAGTAATCTAAGAATCCTTCTACACACGAAGCAATTGCCACTTTGCTGATGTCGACCATTTTGTACTATAAGCAGGCAGGTGCACGTCCCAGCTTCCCAGTTGTAGTAAAAAGCAGCCTTTAAGCACTGCATACCCACCGTTAAGAAGGTTAAAGGTCCTCCCAAGAGGAGCAAGTATCTGGCAGGCCTCTCCAAAATCTTATTCTTCCGCGCAAGTTTTCATTCAAATGTAATTAATGGAACTCGATGGACGAAATGATGCTAATAGGTTGCAGAACACCAGGCGCTGGAGAGACAATGCCATCTCCAGAATTATATATATAAAAAGGCTATTAGTTTACATGTTGTATATATTTTTTATTATTGTAAAGCAGTTCTTATAAGAAGGTGTTTGATAATAGAGGATATTTACAATTTATCGTGGTATGTAGGCCTGCAGTATATTACTTGTTCTTCTAAAAAAGATGATTTAAGAAATTACATTTGTATTTTGTTAAAGCAGAAAGACGAAAACAGCTTTTAGTAAATTACCGAATATTCCGTAAATAGGTCATTCGTTTTTAGTAAGTTTCAAATTAATGTGAATCCTAATAAAACTCATAATTGGTGATTTTGCTTTTTTACGGAACTGTGGAAAATTCTGTGGAAAATTCACATCTTTATGTTTGTGTTCAAAATGTAGATTTACTAATAACTGTATTTTCTTTAGTGATTTGTTTGTGTATTGTTGTGGTATCGGATTAATCTAATAATATCTACATAGATGACATAAACTGTTAAACTCTGATTTGTTGAACAACATGATATTCTGACCTAATTAACACCTACATCTGTTATGCTGTTGCATTTTTAGTTTCAATAAAGCAAAATAATAACAGTAGATGAAAAAAAGAAGTACCACAAAATAAGCTTGTTCAAAGGAACATATTCATTTTTACACCCAAACTTGATCTGCATAGTTTTTCTGTCAGTGGCTTAGTTTTAAAAGTGGTAACAAAACAGAGAGGCAGCTTTCATGCTTGCATTATTAATGGAGGAGACCTCTAGCTTTAATCTGAAATGGCTCTCAAGAGACTCAAATATAACGCTAGTTCAGTGACCTCACATCTGCTGCCGTGCGCTCATATTATGAACACAAATTTTAACGTTTTACCTCAGTTACTGAACTATACACACAGACAACTTAATGTATTGTTCACAAAGGTCTGTTATCTGTCAGTCTCAGCACAAACGCTTAAGTGTTCGCTGCCTCCATTTCACTTGACAGGCTAATACAATACATTCTATGAGCTAATACGATCAAGCTTTGTTAAAAAAGGACAGAATTTAATTACAAAACAAAATACTACTGATGCATACAGTGCTCAAACGTGTGTATGTTTGCAAAATATTGTGTATATTAACCTATGACTTTGTGTAAAAAGTATTGAGAGAGCAAACGAAAAGTACTGCATATACACAACAAACAAGTTACGTTTGTTGTGGAAATCAAAGAAACTCCATGTAAAAGCTAGGACATTTTTATATTTCTTTATTTGTTCTCTTGTTGGCATGTACAAGTGCCTTTGTGTATTGACCTTGAGATGAGGCACTGCTGTAATCACAAAACAACTATTCTAATTCATCCTTCAGTTCTTTTGTACACACCTCTTTTATGGAGTGGCTTTGTAATGATTTATAATTATTTTTATTTTGTATTCCTTACCATAGGGGGGTTTATTGCTACACAACTGAATAAGAAACTATTAAGATTAAATGGACACACACTATAACATATTTAAGGCTTTGTAAAACATTCAACATTTATCTTGACAGAAATGCTTTCCTAGTAAAGACATCTGTGAAAATGTCAATTGGTCAGTTTTGAATGTGAGCTAACTCACATTCAAATGACTGCAACTTCACCTGAAGGCGTTTCCTTTTAGTTAGAAAAGCTATGATCTGCTCTACAATGCAAGCACTGAAAGTTTTGTGAAACCTATTCAGTATGTCTCTCACACACACACAATGTAGCCTTTGCCGAAGATCTGCCATTTTGTATTACACATATTAGACTCTCTGCAATATTCCCTTTGCATAACATAATCTTTCATCTGGTAGAGCTTGAGGGAATTCAGTGTCGTAATGCATTCTGACAATGTGCAGATTGCTCAGAAAGATCACTGGATGCAATTGAAACCAAAGTCATTTACATTAATGAGTTCTCATTACATACGGCTTACTTGTGCTAAGAGGAAGCACACAGGTTACACAGTTCCAGTTCTACCTTTGGTAGAGCAGGTATGAGTTTATTATAATTGTGTAATGGGATCATGAATATGATGTAAAGGGTGTTTTAGATTTGTAAATGCTTATATGTCCATAATACAATGCAATAATGTAAGCACACTGTAACACTGCAAAAGTATGTGCAAAATTTAAAAGCGGAGAGAGTGTCATTGTATCAACTGCACAAATGATTGTGTAAAGTATAATTTTAATATATGTATATTTTGCATGTACAGCCTGTTTTTTTTTCACCAGGGTGAAAGCTATTGACAAACATAATTGTGGACTACTGTGTAAAAATTCTTGCATTTCTAATGTTACTAACACAATATATTTGTCTATTTGTTTTTTGTCTTTCTCTTTTGTTGCTCTGTTTGTACAACCCTTTTTTTAATTAACAAAGCTTTTTAGGAGACAACATCGAGTTGATGTCTAAAACGCATTATTACTGTGAATTTGTATGTTATATGATCTGAGAGACCACATCACTGAAAATCATGTATGGATGACTTTTTTGAAAGTTGAAAATAAAGCTATTTATACTTCCCCAAAAGATTCTTATATGAGAAATGTTATATTTGTCTAAAAACAAAACAGTTTTTTTTTTTTTTTTGTTAAATAAGAGCATTCATTTATATTACTACCAGGTTGAAGGATACAGTACATCTCACTTAACAGTTTCAACACAATCTCACAAATTATCAGAATTAGCTTGCATTTGTTTGCTATAGAGTTATAGAGATATAATGTATCACAGTTCTTTTTGTACCGTCATCACTATTATTGAACATGGGTTTTGTTAACATCACATGCAATGAAAGCTGATTAGTTTGTCTCTGTAAGTGAATGTTAGAAAATAGACTACAAAAAACAAGAGCAACAAAAAACTTGAGTGAATGAATCAAGGTTCACTTGAGTAGTCTGTACTAATGGTTGCTAGGAATTTGCACTCATTGCAGTCTTCAAGCCAAGACTTTCAAATAATGTATTTAAATAGTAAATGACTCACTCAGACAATATTTTTTTGTAAGAATATGCAGTTTTTTTATTAATCTTTAATAGCACATTGATTGTTAATCTTGTAATAACGTGTGTGTCTTCAATATCTATTCTGTAACTATTTCATATGCAAGTTCCTTAGCTTCTGTGATATAAAACTATATTCTTTTTTATATAAGAATTCATTCTAATCTTGAAATTTAACATGACAGTAATAACAGAATTTCACTGCAATAGTTTAATACATTAAAATTACAATCTTACATTGTTTTAGCCAGTGGTTTATTCACCCAGCACAGGGATTCACAGAATAAAATATAAAATAAAATATAATGAATAATCAATTGAATAAAATAAAATAAAAGCTGAAAATGAGATTTTAAGGAAATATTTCAAGAATTGAATAACATTTACTCTGATGTCAGTTAAAGGCCATACTGTTTAGTGTTTTTTTTTTTTTTTATAGTTTTTATTAAAAATATACCTGTTTTAATTACATTTATATGATTTAATTATCTTTTCATTACCTCAGCAACCTCACACATACCACTTCTCAATCAACATACACTGCAAGATTGGTGAGTAAGGTGTGTAAATTATTTTTTTCTGACATTTATCAGATGCCAAAATGATATTAAAACATATATAGCTCATTTATATTTTCAAGGTGCTGATATTCATTGTATTCTGAAAGAAGTGTTACCAAGTTTCATTCACTACGGCAAACGAATGCAGCGTTTCAGCCTACACAACGAACATATCAACTGCTTTTTTGTCTGAAGTATTCAAGGCATATTTTCTTTTTTTTTTTCACTGCTAAAGTGCTGGTTAAATTTGTTAATAGCAGTCTAGTGCAACAGAGATAGTCAGGTCTTTTCATCAGAAGTCATCATTAATGCATTGCTACTTCAGTGTCTTCCAACATAGCTTTCATCTGTTTAATACTTTAAATAAATAAACTTTGTGTTTCCATATGTGTAGTAGCACATGGGTGGAATTCAAGTGAATATGGAGTGTTTTTTTTTTTCAGGACACTATCCATACATAACTACTGTTTGTGTTTTTCCCCACAAATATTTATCTTTTTTTGTGCTTTATGAGAGAGTTAGTTATGCATCCTCTGATGAATGTCATGTTGTATCCTCTCACCTCAAAATTGGCAGTGGACAATGTAGGTATTGAGTACAGCCATATCAATCAGGTAAAAGAAAATCTTCCTATTTGACATGGTGCTCTTTCTGGCACACTTCACAAAACCTTTGATCATGCCAATCTTGTCTATAGCCCCCATCTCTTGAATTACATTCAAGGACACATACCGGCTTCACATGAAACAACACACATGGCAGTGCTGTACGTAATTTGTATGGCATCCCTGGTTCCTCTTGTCATGCAGAGGGATGTCCTGCACCCAGCCGTCCAGGTGGGGGTTAAATTACTGGCATCTCTGCAGTTGGTTGAGCTCAGGTTCTCCACTTCTCTCAATTCTCCTCTCTGTCTCCATTGCCATCAATAATCAAGAAGATTTTCTGCCTAGAAGAAACCATGGCCTTAAGGTTTGGGGGCAGTGCCTCACCATCACTGCTATTTGACTGAGTACTGTATTCACCCTCATTATCTGTTTAGGATGTCCTAATGTAAAGTTGCTTCCATTTATAGATTATGCCCTAACTCGCCATATATAATGAAGGTCTCAAAGAATTTATGCGAAGACTTTATAAAATGCTTTATTTAAAGCTCAGGTTAGTTAGACCTTTTGGTTACAAAAACAAATAGTTAATCAATAACTGATTTGAAACAAAAGTCAGTTCTTGAATAACACTTTTTAAAAGGATCCAATTCACTACTGTAAGCAGGTCGGATTTCAAAGGAAATGTCACATAGTGTGACCACAAAACCAGTCATAAGGGTCAATTTTATGAAATTGAGATTTATACATCATCTAAAAGCTTTATCTAAATAAGCTTTCCATTGATGTATGGTTTTGTTTGGATAAGACAATCTTTGGCTGAGATACAACTATTTAAAGTCCGAGGGTGCAAAAATAAATAAATAAATAAAAAATTAATTAAGAAAAACACCTTTAAACTTGTCCAAATGAAATTTATAGCAATGCATATTATTAATCAAAAATTAAGTTTTGATATATTTATGGTAGAAAAGCTACTTTTGACTGGTTTTGTGGTCCAGGGACACATGTATGGTTAGCCAATGTTACATCTGTAAACTACAGTTGGCAGTATTAAAGGTGCAGACCGTAAGTTGTTGACTCCTGCAATTGCAGTTATTTGTGGATTTATCTTCATTAAGTGGGTTGTGCATCGATAAGGCTTCTCAGCGTGAATTAATTTAATGTTTTGAGGAGTGTGGCTGTCAGTTACTGCATTTGTGTGGATACTTGACTTTGGAATCACTGATTCTACGTCCGAAAGTATGACCCAAATTAGAATTCACACTGGATATTGTGATCTGAACAAGTAAGTAACATGTCTGCCACTTTTGTTCTGACCAACTTAAGAAAAAAAGCATTACAATAAATCAAGCTATAAATGGTGATTAAATCTAATGATTGCTTAGCTCATATTACATCAAACCATGCAAACTATTATTATTGTTATTATTGCTGACCTTTTATTATGCCACAGTCGACTGCTTTCACTTCTTCTAGACATGCGTATGTAAAGCTGCCTTCATGCCATGTCGTAATTCCGAGATGACAACAAGTGACATTCTACTTGAGCTGAATTTTGTCTTTCTATGGCAAAACTATCAACACCAAACTGAACAGGCTGAATTTCTGACATTGCTAGAAAATTATCCTAGGCTATCTTTGCTTTCAAGACCGTGACAACAGTCATCTCACTGTAAGACATAGGACCACAGATTAGGAGCCATAATCACAGAAATCAGACAGCCGAAAATCATGCAGTGTTTTTCTGGCTTTAGGCGCTACCTCGAGTCCGAGAACATGGAAAGCTGTAAGTAAAATTTCACGTGTTGTCATCTCGGAATTGTGGTAATTACAACATAGTGTGAATGCAGCATAAGAAAAAGCATCGCTGTTTTATCATTGTAGATTGGAGTGTGATGAAAGATCTGTTATAATGCTACTATAATGCTGCGTTCGTCACCTGTCTAATAAAATGCATAACATGTTAAAGTGTCTTTGGGGTTTCCATGTTTTCTACCAAATAAAACTGGAAAATTGAGGGTTTATGACATCATTGGCAGGTGACGCAATTACATGGTCCTCTAGACTACACTCTTAAAGGTGCTTTAAAAGGTTCTTCACAGCAATGCCATAGAAGAACCATTTTGGTTCCACAACAAATCATTCAGTTAAAGGTTCTTTAAAGAACCATCTCCTTCTTACCTTTTTAGAATCTAAAGTACCTTCTACTAGCCGGTTCTCCTTCTTTATGTTTACAGATGTGACATAATGATGCAAAGACAAACAGTGGCATAGGTCTACTTGTATTTCCCACAGAAACCTACCAGTACCACTCAAATTAGAAAACAAGGCAAGGAGATAGTTTTGAACTAGATTTCAGATCATTTTTAACCAAATAAATGTTACAGACTGCAGATTTAAGCAATGGATAAATCAAAAGGCAACCATCTAACAAATTGCCCGTTGTTACAACAATGAAACCTCAGAGAAGAGTTTACAAGCAAAAGGTAAAGTAACAGAGTCAGTAATTTAAAACTGGCTTTTCAGATATGGCAACAACTCAGAGACTTCAGAGGATTTAAAACTGACCAGGTATGGCCTGTGCTGGACAGGTAAGACATCTAATAATTGTTGTCCTTGGTGAATGTGAGTGAACTTGTGTAAAATTATTTATTTTAAAATGATTGTTTTTAATAATTCAGTTAGGACAATTCTAAGGGTCCACACCCTTTAGGGGCCTCCAGAGATCTGCTTTGGTGTGGGGGGGCAACCTCATATTTTGTCATAGGGCCCAAAATTGCGAGCGGCGTCCCTGTGTATGAATAATGGATTTGTTTATAAATGCACTTTAAGAACTTAATTATTTCACTCCACAAGTCGTTAATTAATGGACTGGAGTCATATGGATTATTTGTGGGTTACTGTGATGTTTTTATCAACTGTTTAAAATATTCTTTGTGACGGCATCTTTCCAGTCGGGGACAAGACACTTTTTGGTGCCCCTGAAAAGCCCCCATTTTACAGCATGGTACATTGCTTAAAAGCACTTCTGCTTAGCAAAGGAATCTTGTGTGTCATTCCTGGTATAGTGCCCCTTTTGTGTCAACAGTAATGGTCATGATCTCACTGCCTTAAAATGCTGAACAATCTAAAATGTAAAGCTGTCTTAGTCATAAATAACACCACAAGTTTATGAAGAAAATTGTTTGAAGAATTGTACAGATTTTTATAAGACCAAGCAGAGGTTTCATGTTCTCATGACCAATACAACACTGTGCCCACCCCCTAAACATTTTTTTGTTGGGTAAGTACTTTTTATTTATTTATTTATTATTAAAAAATTATAATAAAGGTTCCCTTCCGGAGGGAACTCTACGCTGCGTCCTGGTTCAGGACACTATGGGAACTGCCTTCAGCATGACCGGTTCTGAAACAAGGTATAGAACAACGACAGTGAACTTGACACTGGCCGGCGCCAGCCTATGACATCATCAACAGGCGCCTGCTAGTATAAAAGCAGGTGCCTGAGAGCACAACACCATCTTTTTGTCTTCAGAGTCCTCTGTTCTAAACGAGTGAGTACAGCGATGCCTAGAGAAATACTGTTTAAGGAGTGTGCGCATCCGTGTCAGAGAAATCCGACACCTGATGATGCGCACAACCTTTGTTTGGTGTGTTTAGGTGTAAGAGCACGCGCGCTCGGCTCTAGAAGAGCGGAGCGCGTTCATTGTGAGAGTTTCACTTTGAAGAAACTCCGTTCTCGTCTGGCCCTTTTCTCTAGGGAATCGGGCCATCCATCTGCCCCACGCTGCTCCGGTCCCGCCGCAGCTGAGGCTGCTCGGCGGCTGAGATTGCGGGGCTCACAGGTGGAGCTGGCTGACGAGTTTGAGAGAGCGTTTAATCACTCGCGCACGTCAGCCGGAGACGAGAATGCGCTGCTAGCGGATGATGTGTTGTCTCTCACATCCTCCGGTTCTGCAGCGAGTGCTCTTTTGGCTTCAAGCCAGGGCGAGCAGGAGGTTGAAATGGAACAAATATGAGCTCGTTTGAGCCCATGCAGCCTCCCTGCCCCGCATATGAAGAGTTGATGTCTGTTATGGACCGCGCGGCTGCCCGCTTGGGTCTGCAGTAGAAGCCCGCGAGGGAAGAGGCCGCTCTCGGCAGACTAGACGAGCGGTTTCTTCCGGGCCATGACAAAGCCAACTCCTGTGAGCCTCCCATTCCTTCCTGATCTGCTTAAGAGATCGAGAGGGAATGGGACAGGCCATATTCAGCCCGCATTCACAGGCATCGGCATGTGAATCATGCTGATGTCGAAGGAATGCATGGGCGCGGATATGTGACGATGTCTCTCGCTGACGGTTGCGAACTATCTCTCAGAGCAAGGGACATCGACCCTGAAGGCTCCAAAGGCACATATGCGGCAGTGGCCGGTGCTCCTCTGCACACGATGGCAGTGTTGCAGAGGCGCACCAGGCTGATCTGCTGAAAGATCTGGACCGAGCCCCGGGGGTTTGCATCCCTTGCCGGTCCACGCCTCCACCTAAACACCGGGGGGAAACCAGGCCCGTCCTGGTCCAAGGGCCAGAGACGAGGCCAGGTCGCCAGTGTGGGGCTACCTGCCCCTCCCTTTTCCCCTCGACTCTGGGGCTGGGCCAACGATGAGACTGAGGCTCCATCTGTTGGCCCGGTATGTGAACAGTAAAGACACTTTAATAATATGTTCAAGCGTGTATGTGTATGTTTTCTTTTGTCTACCAGCTCCGCTTGGGTGATTACTATTGCAGTTTCGAACTCCTCTTGAGTTCTACTGCCACCAAGTGCCGAGTGTAGCCAGGTCTCCCCTCGTTTTATAAAAGAAAACAGTGTGTAGAGACCGCCACTCGTAGAAACCCCCTCGTGGGTTAAGCGTTGTCAGGTTTTGAAACCTCCGCTAGAGTGAGCTTGGTATAGACATGATCCAACATACATATACATACGAGAATAACCCTCTTGAGCGTTGTCAAGCTGCTTCAGGTGGAGTATCGCTCTGCCGAAGCCTCCGCTCACTCAAACCCTGCTAAGAGTAATACTCTTTTTGCATGAGTGTGGTCAGGTACCTTCCCTGTGTATTTTCATATACACATATGTGAGACCTCCACTCCTAGGAGTTTGTGTGCTAGGGTGAATAGAGCGTCGTCAAGGCTTCCTCTCTGAGAGAGAGGTGTTTTACTGAAGCCTCCGCTCTCTTTAAAAAGCCCCGCTTTGAAGTAGAATTGAGTGTAGCAGGCCTAGGAGGCCTCCTCTCTGTGAAGTCCTCTGTAAAGAGAGACATATAAAAATAATACTTCTTAGCGCTGAATGTGGCAGGTCATTTTTAGACCTCCATTCATGAAGAGCTTTTTACTGGGTCGAGTGTTGCTAGGCTCCCTCTATGTGAGGTGTTTCTGTTAAGCCTCCACTTCCCAGAAATACAGGCCGGGAGAACACAAGGTTAAGGCAGCTTGTGAACTCTTTCCGTGGACCTGTCACTACAAGCGTTGAGTGTAAAACAAAGTAGGCCTCCCTTCCATGAGAGGGCGTGTATTCCAAGGCCTCCACTCGATAGAGCTTCCTCAGTTGAGCGTCGTCAGGCTTGTTATGTTCGAGAGCTTGTAAAACCATTAAAGCCTCCCTCACTGAAAGCTCCGCTTCCGGGTTCTGCTATCACCCGGGTTAATACAGGTGTCTTTCTCGCGAAACGCTTAGAGCACCTTCTTAAATCCACGTTAGTGGTGTTTGCTCACGCAAAGTCTTTGAGCACTCTCTGAAATCCACGCGAGTGGTGAGTGCACTAATTCAGGCACTTAACTAAAATCCATACTTATGGTAAGGTTCCTCCCGCAAAGGCAGGTTCCTTTCTCCTACGGACCACGCAGGTAATCCTCCGTGCCCGTTCTTCGAGTTGGTTCCAAAACCCTTAAGTTTTACAACTCCTTCGATAGCACAGTGTAATAGGTCTCCCTCTGTCACAGCCAACAGTACTGAGACCTTCACTCTCACAGTTATAGCAGCTGGCAGGCCCATGAGTGCCTCGCTGACTATTTTTTGGGGGAGTGCAGTCTTCCACTCACCAAAAACTAGTGTTGTAGGCTTCTCTCCTTGGAGATGTAGTCTCGGAGCCTCCACTACACAGAGCTAGATGATAAATGAGAATTTTTCATTATTGGCTCTGACTGTGAGTATCTGCCTTTTCTTGAGCGTCGAGTGTAGTCAGGCCTCCCCTCGCCTAGAGCGTTTTCCTGAGGCCTCCACTCTGAAGAGTTTCCCTAGGGAGAGCGTCGTAGGCCTCCTCTCGCTTAGAGAGTCTTTCTGCTGAAGCCTCCCCTCTCCAGAAGCTCCGCTTTCAGGCTCCGCTATCGCCTAGAGACTGCAAATCTGGTGATCCTCGCTATGCTCAGGACACCTACTCAAAACCACATTTGTGGTGTTTGCTCACGCGAAGTCTTTGGGCATTCTCTAAAATCCACGTGAGTGGTAAGTGCACTATTCAGGCACTTCACTAAAATCCATACTCATGGTAAGGTTCCTCCCGTAAAGGCAGGTTCCTTTCTCCCATGGACCACGCAGGGTTCCTCCGTGTCCATCCACTGAGTTGGTTCTTCTCAAAAACCTTTTAGTTTTCCAACTCCAATCCAGATAGCGCTGCTAGCAGGATTGAGTGTCGGGCCTCTGCAGGCCTCACTCTCCAGAAGAGCTCCAAAATGAAGGTATTTCTGTCGCACAGGCTAGTCAGCCTCGCGGATGACCTTCAAGACTAGAGTGTAGCTAGGTCATGAGACCTCCACTCTCACAGTTCTTCCTTGCTAAGCACAGAGGTGTGTTAGGCTCCCTCTTTAGAAAGCCTCCACTCTCCAGACTCCACTCAGGCAGTACTGTCGTTTAGGCTGTTCAGCTTCGATGAACACCTGAAGTGTTGAAGTGTAGTAGGTCATGGGACCTCCACTCTTAGAGTCCTTCTGCTGCTCGCAGAACATTGCCACTATTAGAAATCTCCAGGCTCACTCAGAGTCCTTCGTTGCCTCCATGCAAGCTCTGGAAGGCACGGAGTGTTGCCAGGCTTCCTTTCGGCGAAGCCTCCACTCCTCAGGAAATCTCCACTTAGACAGGCCTGCTGCACAGGCTATTCAGCCTCACAGGCCATCGTCAGTGTCAAGTGTAGTTAGGTCATGAGACCTCCACTCTGTAGATACCCTCTGAGCGGAAGCTCCACTCGGGTAGTTCGGGTTGCATAGGCTATTCAGCCTCACTGAATACCCCCAGTGTCGAGTATAGGCTTTTCCTCCCGGCGTGAGTGTAGCCAGGTCTCCCCTCACTGAAGGGCTAGTGAGACCTCCACTCCTAAGAGCTGGTGGACTGAACGTTGTCAGGTTTCCTCTCTTTTTAGAGAGTCTTCTGTGAAGCCTCCGTTGTCCAGAAGCTCCGCCTCCAGTACTTCTAGGCGTGAGTGTAGCCAGGTCTCCCCTCACTGCAGGGTTATTTGAGACCTCCACTCCTAAAAGCTAGTGGATGGAATGTTGTCAGGCTTCCTCTCTTTTTAGAGAGTCTTTTATGAAGCCTCCGTTCTCCAGAAGCTCCGCTTTCAGTACTTTCAAGCGTGAGTGTAGCCAGGTCTCCCCTCACTGGAGGGTTATTTTGAGACCTCCACTCCTAAAGAGCTAGTGGATTGAATGTGGTCAGGTTTCCTCTCCTTTTAGAGAGTCTTCTGTGAAGCCTCCATTCTCCAGAAGCTCCGCTTCCCCACCTATACCTGTTAGCACTGAATGTTGTCAGGTCCCTAGAGCAGACATTCGCTCTGCTGAGACCTCCATTCCCTAAACTCCGCCCCTTATGGTCAGGGCGTTTATGAGCTCCTTCACTTAGAGAGCTAAGTGTAGTAGGCTTCCTCTAGGCCTCCACGCTGGAGAGTTGCGTGCACAGGTAGCCGGGCTAGCCGTGGCAGGTCACTGGGCCCCAGCGACTCTCGCTGATGCAGGGGTGATTTCCTTCTTGACTCCTCATTCAGTCAGTTTGATCACCTATCCCTCGGCATGGCGGCGTTGGTATAAGCGTTCCCATAGTGTCCTGAACCAGGACGCAGCGTAGAGTTCCCTCCGGAAGGGAACGTCTCGGGTTACGTATGTAACCTTAGTTCCCTGAGGACAGGGAACGAGACGCTGCGTCTCAGGGCCATGCCTCGGGCCCTGCACAGACCTCCGAAAAAAACTTTCCACTGCATTGTCAAGAAGGCTTCAGGGCGTCCAAGAAAGTCCAGCAAACGCCAGGATCGTGTCCTAAAGAGGATTCAGCTGCGGGATCGGAGTGCCACCAGTGCAGAGCTTGCTCAGGAATGGCAGCAGGCAGGTGTGAGCGCATCTGCACGCACAGTGAGGCCAAGACTTTTGGAAGATGGCCTGGTGTCAAGAAAGGCAGCAAAGAAGCCACTTCTCTCCAAAAAACCCATCAGGGACAGATTGATCTTCTGCAAAAAAGTATGGCGAATGGACTGCTGAGGACTGGGGCAAAGTCATATTCTCAGATGAAGCCTCTTTCCGATTGTTTGGGGCATCTGGAAAAAGGCTTGTCCGGAGAAGAAAAGGTGAGCGCTACCATCAGTCCTGTGTCATGCCAACAGTAAAGCATCCTGAGACCATTCATGTGTGGGGTTGCTTCTCATCCAAGGGAGTGGGCTCACTCACAATTTTGCCCAAAAACACAGCCATGAATAAAGAATGGTACCAAAACACCCTCCAACAGCAACTTCTTCCAACAATCCAACAACAATTTAGTGAAGAACAATGCATTTTCCAGTACGATGGAGCACCGTGCCATAAGGCGAAAGTGGCTCGGGGACCAAAACATTGAAATTTTGGGTCCATGGCCTGGAAACTCCCCAGATCTTAATACCATTGAGAACTTGTGGTCAATCCTCAAGAGGCGGGTGGACAAACAAAAAACAAACTGACAAACTCCAAGAAGTGATTATGAAAGAATGGGTTGCTATCAGTCAGGATTTGGCCCAGAAGTTGATTGAGAGCATGCCCAGTCGAATTGCAGAGGTCCTGAAAAAGAAGGGCCAACACTGAAAATACTGACTCTTTGCATAAATGTCATGTAATTGTCGATAAAAGCCTTTGAAACGTATGAAGTGCTTGTAATTATATTTCAGTACATCACAGAAACAACTGAAACAAAGATCTAAAAGCAGTTGAGCAGCAAACTTTGTGAAAACTAATATTTGTGTCATTCTCAAAACTTTTGGCCACGACTGTACATTTCAATTGATTGGCACAGAAGCAGAATTTTCAATAAAGCTGACATCACTTCACAAAGGTGAGTGAACCTTTAGAAATTCTCATCTCAATTGTCTGTTTGTAAATATAATCTTTTTGTTTGTAATCTTTTCAATCAGATATGGTCAACCTTAGTAAAACAGTTTATTTTAGAATTCTGGCAGTTTCACCGTTTTTCTTTGACTGTGCCTTATGAATCAGATTGCATTTAACCACGATCTAAACAAACATGTTGTGACACTGTCACACAGGACACATGTTTTAACCTGCTCGATATATTTTGATTTTATGTATATTTGAGTTTTAATAGGTTTTCATGTTGTCTTAGCCATTTTATTCCTCTTAACCATTTTAATGTGTGTATGTCTTTAAATGAGTCTGGGTCTGCCTGTCATGTGATCAGTCACATGACAGGAATCAGGAACTAAACAGTATAAAGGAGGCAGCATGTCAAACAATCAGGGTCATTGACCAAACACTGGATTGAGGAGTTGCTGCAAGGACTTTCCATTCCAACATCACTTTCATTGGATTACACTTACTTGGACTGTATATACACAGGTGGACACTTTTAACTTGGAACTGCAACCTACTAGGATTCTTAAGGACTGTTTTAGGGTATGATTTAAATGGACAATCTGCTTTTAACAGCCTAAGTTATTCTGGTTTTATTGTGTTGTTTTAGTTCCTTGTGAAATTGGAAATACACTTATTTATTCACTTTACTTTTTGTCGTTTTCTCATCTTTTTAAAACACTTATTTTATCTCACACAGCATAATCTGACCCCTTTTAAATCTAGGTAACATCTACCGATAAGGCTGATTGTTACAATGTTACATGTAGTATACGCTAATGTTATGTAAATTAGATTGTATAATTTCAAACGTTAAAGCAAAAACATAATAGTCTGACCTTAGCTTTATCTATATCTGCACAAAATAAAAACATTAGACGTTCTGAATCAGAATGCAAATTCACTTTCTGACAGCAGGTGGTGCTTATGGAACAGCAATAGGACCAATGTGTCCATCTGGCAATTTAAGAGCATTTCCAAAGCAAATTTCCAGTGGCGTTGTTGCAAATGTTGCTCAGTGAGTGCACAGGGATACAGTTTTCACTGCGAGAACATGAGTCTCTCCCTCCTTCGCTAATGCATCGCCTTCTTTCACGAAGGCAGTCCTCCCTGTTCCTTTCTTGCCCAAGCGGAAGAAGCAGTGGAGCAGTTGAGCAGCGGGCCTTATCAGTGGTGTAGTTCAATTCAATTCAATTCAAGTTTATTTGTAAAGCGCTTTTCACGATACAAATCGTTGCAAAGCAGCAGTACAAAATGTAGGCTACTACAATATATTTAGTAGCTTATTAGTGGTGACTACTGTATGTCAAGGTGATGTACATATGGTATAAATGTTAAAATCAGTAATGGTGTAATCAAACAGATGATGAACACTAATAGTAATGATTATGTGTTGCAATCAAACTTGCAGAAAAATTGTGTAGCTCATCCACTCTGGACTTTGTGTATCTGTCAAACCAGGACAGGTTGTTCAACTTCTGGAAGATGTTGCCGAATCTGAAGGTGCCGCTGGGCTTTGGGTCTGTGATGATTGAGCTAAAACAAGGGCTATTGAATACTTAAAATTAGGGGTAAGCATGAATATTCGTCAACAAAGCAAAACACACTTTTCTGGTCGTAAATTAGAGGTGCAATAATAAATCGATTCATGGGTCGATTTGCAATTCACGCAAATACATCGCAATTCTTTTTTAAATTGAATTCCTGAAAAAACTCACATATATAACTAACGCATCAGGAGGTGCTGTGGAACTTGTAAACAATTGGGTCAGGCATCACCCATTTTCAGCCCTCTGGCTATACCACAGCCTGTGCCTCAGCCCTCCATTATTTGGGGCTCCTTCTTCCTTATCAATCCTCCTTCTTTCTCAGTTGCATCGACTCGGCCTTGGTGTTCCAAGCTGACTTACCAGACCAGTGATGTCATCCTGGTTCTGTGTCTGTTTGGCTTGACATGGTTCTTTACTTCTTCTAGCTCCATCTTAGTTGGTAGATCCCCTGGTTCTGCCTCAGCTTCACCACTGAGGCATCAGATGCCATCTTAAGGAGGAAGGAGAACTCACACTCACGCTGTTCTGCGGATCACGCTCACCTGTGATCAATCACCAGCTAATTAAGGACTGCACTTAAACCTGGCTAGAACATATGTAGATGTTTGTTGCTAGAAGATTTGAATCACGTGAAGATGTAAAGATCAAAAGACTGATATGTCACTCTGTGAACTCTTAGCTATATTGAAATAACGAAATCTTTAAATATCCATAATTGCAGACTTTGACAAAAAAGCATGCTGAAATGCAGTAATTTAAATAAAATGCATTGCGTTAACTGTGCTTGCATTTCTTCATGTCTGAAATTCAACATGATTGGACAGTTAAGCTTTGAATGTTTAAACTTAAAATGTCACACATTTTCATTATTAAAAATGTAATAATCAGTATTCCATTTCTAGATTAAATTACCAAAATATTCAGTCCATTTAAAAATGCCACCTGTGGTATACAACAGGCAATTTTCGTCTGTTTTATTTAGCTTTACAAATTTGCTTCCACAAATTCAGATGTTCAAATTTATCAGAGCATTTAACATTGTACATCCAGGAATTACAGAAATAGCAGTAGAGTACAACTGCACAACTGATTAAAACAGTCATCACAAATGAACACCGAACTGTCAGGTAATATATGAACATTATTTAGCAAGGGAAACTCCAATACATGACATGAGGCAGCATATAATACCAACAGCTTGTGTTAATAACTCAATGTGATCATACTAACACGACTAATGGGATTAGCGTCTATCTGTGATCACAACATTCGCAATAAATGCTACAAAGTGCTGATTAAACAATATTCATGATTACTCACATATGTTAGTATGAATGCAAAGCACTGAACAATAACAGACAGAGCACAACTGGAGCTGGCTCCGGCATCAGTGTGCTGGTAATAGCAACTGCAATATCGGTCCATCAGAAAATGCTGGTTATTTTCCTATCCAAGTGGTCTTTCTGACATAGCCGCCCCCAATGATCAGTAAGGATAATTATAGACTTTGATGAGGTCATATGATGCAGTTTCATGTTTTCTTTTGTCTTTGGAGTGTTACAAGCTGTTTGCACATATATAAGATGCGTAAAGTCACAAAGACTCAAGTCTCAAACCCAATGAGATATTCTTTTTAACAACATCCTATGACCCCTTTAAGAAAGACCATCTGAAGAGTCTTCATTCCTGATTTGAGGAAGTAGAATCAGTTTAACAACTGGGGGCATGTACATCTTGTCTTTGACTTGGACATTGGCTGTCTGAATCCTCCCATCAGCCCCTGCATTGTTCTCTGTCACAGTACCCACACGCCACAGTGCTCGAGGGAGTTGATGATCAATTAAGAGTATCACTTGTCCTACTGACAACCCTTTGCCGTAAGTAGCTGTGGATGAAAGCGGTCCAGAACTGAATGGCCAAAACCTGGCTATGTTGCCACCTGCATTTCCCAAGTTCTTGTTGGAGTCAAAACTGCTGTTTAGCCAGTTGTGCCTGAATTTCGATAGGGTGAATGACATTGGAAGGCAACATGATGAAGTCGTCCACATACTCTAATAATACCAGTATCTTTGTCTTACTCTGGAGCGAGAGAACTTAAACGGCTGTCTGTTGGGATAGCTTTCAAAGCTTGGAATTTCTCTGGGAATTAATCAAGCTGTGCAAGCTGTGCCTGTGCTAAGAGGAGCTTCTCTGTCTGTATACATTTTGAGGCTTCACAAGTGGTGTCAGTGTTGGCCGCCCCATCACAGGACTCCAGTCACCAAAGTCTTATACAGATTCCTCATGGTGGGCTGGACAGGCTCTGCTATGCAATTTTTATATCCAAGGGTGTCGTTAAGGCAATTCCATTGTAGGCCAAGAGTAAGTACTTGCAAGTCTGTGCTACTCTGAGACAACCAGCATTCACTACTAACTGATCAGGGTTCCGACAGGAGGTGCCTGAGGATTGATGACACAGTGCATGCCCACTGTTTGATCTCGAAGCCTCCCTTTAGCAAGGACTAACACAGTCCTTATATTATGACTTTGGCCTCACCTTGATGAGGGATGCTTCGAAAGCAGTCGTCCACAATCAACTAAACTATTTTTAGCCATGATACTGAAGAGCATAAATGGCACAGCACGGGCTGCAGGTCATGCTAAAGGGAAGTACCTGCCACTCGTATATGTATGGGTCAGCTTCCCTATTCATGTTCCTCCAGATGAACTGCAGCAACAACTTGTCACCAGGTAGTTGATGTACTGGTGGAACATGCATTTGATGTCCCCGCTCACTGCATGTTGTTGGAACCTCAATATCATACCCAACAGAGATGGCCCAAGTGTTGGCCCAGGAAAGAGTTGTTCTTTTAAGCTTTAACCATGCTACTGGAAGGAACAGGTAAAGACTATTCAATCCTTTCCATTGTGGTGCACCATAAAGCACAACCCTGTGGACTTGTCTGCCTCCTCTGGTGCTATCTTTGCAATGTAGCCTGCTGATTTAAGCTTTTGAATCTCAGAGAATTAAATGTGCACTTGCCCAGGTTTTTTGGACAGTTTTCTCTCAATGTTTCTGAGACTGGGAAGCACAGCCTCCATGGCTCAATGGTGCAAAGTGAAAGGGGTGCGCCTTAACAGTGAGGTGCCGCTGGACACCATTCACGTCTACTCTGACATTTGTAGTCTGCAAAAGGTTATAGCATTATTGGTCTTGTTTTGATCTTGTGATCATTCTTTCATTGTATAGCACAGTGTCGATTCGCTCCACATGCTGATACAGCTCATCACGTGTTGGGGCTGTCATAATATGCAGGCATTGTGTCATCATTGAGTCATCTGTGCAAATTCCCAAGCAGTCCTCTCATTAATTCCCACCCTCTGTCAAAGAATGAATCTATAATCTTAAAATTTTCATCAGCCACTGCTCTTTTTTGGGATGTATTTGCAAAACAGTAAATCCTCATTCAGTGACTCAAAATCCACTAATTGCACATACACTATTAGCAAACTGTCCTTGTTACTATCAGTGGCCTTGTTGACTTAAAGCGCAAATCGCTTTCCTCTGTTTTTCTTAATGAGCTGTTCCTTGATGTATTTTTAATATCACAAATTTGTCTTGATATGATGTCATTAGACATTGGGATAGTCTTTAATTTCATGACAGTCACCTCATCAAGCATAACTGACAACATATCTATGGCAGCAGGAAGAATCAACTCTTCTGCAATTGAGTAAGATTTCTTGTGCACAGATAATGACCCTCTCCTGTAAAGACACTTAGTGTTCAGACCAAAAAGTTTGGAAGGAATCGAGCGAGAGAGCTAAGAGAGCGAGTGACTGGACCGTTTGCCTCCCTGATGGTTTTGGCCCAGTTTAGCGATACATAGAGAAATAATGTAGGTTTTAGATCCATTTGAGAAGGAGCATTGAGGTTGCATTGTCATGACTCTGGGTTACGATCCTTTCCCTCCTCCTCCAGAGAGCGCTGTTTTCCCTTCCTCCCGCACTTCACTCCCCTGATTGTGTACACCTGTATTGTGATCATGACACTCGTCTCACCCACACCTGTTCACAATTATACGGACTATAAAGCTTCTCATCTTCCACTCCTCATTCTGGCTGCATTGTCTTGAGTTCTGTCTGTTTCTGTGTTTCTCTGATCCTGTCTCCCTGACCTGGTTTTCTGTTCTGTTTAGTTTATGTTATATTCAAGTCGTGTTGTGCCGTGTTGGCCTTTTGTTTGTGTTTTGTTTTATTAAATATATACTTACCTGCATTTGGACCCAGACATCATCTCTCAGCCCTGCAAACGTGACAGAATGCAGCCAGTATTTATGGGTCCAGCAGGGAAGTTTTTTTTCAAAGCAGCGATGCCCGCTCACTCCGTGCCCGATGCGGCGGCGTCCGCTCACTCTGTTCCCGTTGCAGCGGCGTCCGCTCACGCTGTGCCCAAGTGGATGGCAGTCATTTACGCTCGTCTGGCAGCGGAGGACGCTCGCTTGGCGGCGGCGTCCGCTCACTCTGTGCCTGACGCGGCGGTGACCGCTAACTCGGTTACTGATGCTGCGGCGACCACTCACTCTGTTCCCGAAGCGGCAGCGACCGCTCACTCTGTTCCCGATGCGGCGGCGTCCGCTCACTCTGTGCCCGAAGTGGCGGCGTCCACCCACGCTGTGCCCGAGTGGATGGCAGTCATTTACGCTCGTATGGTGGCGGAGGACGCTCGCTTGGCGGCGGCGTCCGCTCACTCTGTTCCCGAAGCGGCGGCGACCGCTCACTCTGTTCCCTAAGCAGCGGCGACCGCTCACTCTGTTCCCAAAGCAGCGGCGACCGCTCACTCTGTGCCCGAAGCGGCGACCACCGCTTACTCTGTGCCCGATGCGGCGGCTCACGCTGTGCCCTAGTGAATGGCAGTCATTTACACTCGTCTGGCGGCGGACGACGCTCGCTTGGCGGCGGCGTCTGCTCACTCTGTACCTGACGCGGCTGTGACCGCTAACTCGGTTACTGATGCTGCCGCGACCGCTCACTCTGTTCCCGAAGCAGCCGATGCCCGCTGACGTTCCTCTGGCGGCGATGCCTGCTGGCGATGCCTGCTGGCGTTCCTGTGGCGGCGGTGCCCGCTGACGTTCCTGTGGCGGCGATGCCCGCTGACGTTCCCGTGGCAGCGAAGCCCGCTGACGTTCCTCTGGCGGCGATGCCCGGTGACGTTCCTCTGGCGGCGATGCCAGCTCACGTTCCTCTGGGGGGGGTGCCCGCTGACGTTCTCGTGGCGGCGATGCCCGCTGACGTTCCTCTGGCGGCGGTGTCCACTGAGGTCCCTCTGGCGGCGATGCCCACTGACGTTCCTCTGGCAGCGATGTCCGCTGGCGTTACTCTGGTGGCGGTGCCCGCTGACGTTCCTCTGGCGGCGATGCCAGCTCACGTTCCTCTGGCGGCGGTGCCCGCTGATGTTCCTCTGGCAGCGATGCCAGCTCACGTTCCTCTGGCGGTGGTGCCCGCTGATGTTCCTCGGGCGGCGATGTCCGCTCACATTCCTCTGGAGGCTGTGTCCGCTCACGTTCCTCCGTTGCACGGGCCTGGCCCGCCATCCCTCCCCCTGTTTTCGCCAGTCCCCCGTTCCACCTCCCACCAGACATTATGGAACGTCTGGTATCCGTTCCGTAGAGAGGGGGTACTGTCATGACTCTGGGTTGTGATCCTTTCCCTCCTCCTCCAGAGAGCGCTGTTTTCACTTCCTCCCGCACTTCACTCCCCTGATTGTGTACATCTGTATTGTGATCATGGCACTCGTCTCACCCACACCTGTTCACAATTATACGGACTATAAAGCTTCTCATCTTCCACTCCTCATTCTGGCTGCATTGTCTTGAGTTCTGTCTGTTTCTGTGTTTCCCTGATCCTGTCTCCCTGACCTGGTTTTCTGTTCTGTTTAGTTTGTTATATTCAAGTTGTGTTGTGCCGTGTTGGCCTTTTGTTTGTGTTTTGTTTTATTAAATATATACTTACCTGCATTTGGACCCTGACATCATGTCTCAGCCCTGCAAACGTGACATGCATCTCAAAGTAGAGTGTCCACTGTAACCAGAAACCACTGCAATCCAATATGAGGTAAAGAGTCCAGGACCCACCTTTGTTTAGTGAACAACACGACCAGACAAAGCAATGTGACAGAGTGAGGGTTTATATGAGGTGATCAGGTGAAACCAATCAGAATTTCAGGGAGTCGGAATGAGTGGATGGCACAGAGGGATCTGATGCAAAGGGTTGTTGTGGAAGCAACAGCACACATTCTTGGGGAGCACTGATGTTCAGCTTAAGGGTAGAAGCCATTCTGTCTGAAAGACTAAACACAACTGCAAAGAAAGGTTTTCATTCCCGCCAGAGCGCCCTCCAGTGACCGTGCCGCCAGAGCACCCTACAGTGACCGCGCCGCCAGAGCGCCCTCCAGTGACCGCTCGCCCAGAGCTTGCTCCTTCAGAGTCTCCGCTGGAGACGCCCAGCCCTCCTGAATCTCCGCTGGGGTCGTCCAGCCGTCCAGAGCCCGCTCGTCAAGAGCGCCGTCCAGAGCCCGCTCCTCAAGAGCGCCGTCCAGAGCCCGCTCCTCAAGAGCGCCGTCCAGAGCCCGTCAGGAATATGTGTTTTGTCCTGTTCTGTCATGTTTTCCAAGTGTTTTTCCCCCCATGTTTCTAGTTCTTTTGGTTTAGTCCTTGTTCTCCCCCTTTTGGTTTAGTCCTTTTGGTTTAGTCTTGCCCATATTTGTATTTCCCCCTCGTTATCTTGTTTGTGACCACGCCCATGTTTCTGTGTATAAAGTCTGTGTCTGCTCACTCCCCAGTGTCCGTCGATGTATTGTTACATGCGTTCATTGCTTGCTCCCGGTTTTTGTTTGTTTGTATTTAGTTTCAGTGTTTTGTTTAAATAAACTGTTTATATTCATTTAATCCGGTTTTCCTGCTTCATCTCCACTCAGCCAGATTGTGACACTCACACTTGAAATAATTAACACTGGGAAATTCTAAATCCCAGGTAAATGGGTTCCTGGATGAGTTCGATACTGAATTTGGACATGGAGCTGCACTGAGATCTCAGTATCTCTGGGATTAAACCATACAGGGCCTTAATGAAGATTCCATAAGGAAAGTTTCTTAGGAAATTATAGGCACACACATTTTAAAAAGATTATTTATGACACTCAAACAGGTATGTTATATGTAAATGTTTTGATAGAGGGAAACAAGATACCATTCTAATTGGAACATTATTTCTTCTTCAGACTTTTTTTTTTTTTTAAATAAAGTACGTATCAGTTGTATACAAAGTGACAATTTCTTTTTTTGACCACTGGAAATGGATAATAATCAACAATCTGGACATGGAGCCTTATTGAGATCCCCATATCTCTGGGATTGACTGATGTAAGGCCTTGAAATTTAATATTCCAAAAGAAAAGTTTATTAAAAACTGGAATCTAAAATCACATTGCGATATCTTTAATTCTTCTTGAGTTATAGGCACGACCTTTGGAAAAAGAATATATTTTTGCCACTCAGACAGGTATGTTTAATGCAGTTGTCTTGATAGAAAGGAAACAAAATACATCTCTAGCTTTTACATTTTTTCTTCAGACATAGGTCTTTAAAGAAAATAAGTATCATATTTTTGTAAACTGGCCCATATTTGAACAATTTACTCCTGGAGCCATATTAAAATTCCAATATCTCTCTCTTGCTCTTTTTTTTTTTTTTTTAATAACAGACAATCTCTATGTAAAAATAAAATTATGATGCTGCCATTTTTCTGAAGTCATTTTACCACCCTGTAATTTGACTCTGATTCTCAGGTCTTTTAGGATTCCACTAAAAAAAGTGGATAACTCAGTAAATATTTATCCATGACATTTAATATTTTGACTTTCATCACTAAACAACGTGTTGGCTGTCATGCTATTCAGAATGTGAACCTGGTCCCCTTTTTGCTGTGTTCCTATTCACTTTAAACTGCATTTAAACTAAAATTACATGTGGAGTTAATTATTGTGCATTGGTACTACGTGAATTATTTCTTATTTCTGCGATTATGGCCATGCACATTCAGCTGAAGGCTCTGTCAGTACAAATTACAGAAGACATTACATTATAAAAGTACACTTAACATATTATAAATATTTATTGAGGAGAAAGATATTGACACAAAGTACATTGTACCTAGCACTGATATAATTTCTTAGATGGACTGTGACAAATTTAAATACAAACGAGTCTGGATTATGATAAAATACTGGTACGCATTTTAAATCGAGATCAAGGTGAATTTATGTTATATTAACATATTTTATATGAGTACAATGGGATCATGCTTGTAGATGGGCTGTTTTGAAAAGACACTACACCAAACCTGGCCCACAAACTTAGTGGGACAAGTGTACACGGTGTAATGATTTTCAGTCAACTGAAAAACAACAACAACAAAAAAACAGTTCTTGGCTAGAAAGATACAAGATAATCGTCCTGTTTACAGAGCGCAGTTCTAACCCTGCTCCAACACATTAAAACAAGACACTAACAAATATTGCCATCCTTCATTAGCTGATTGATTACATTTAACTGCGAACATATTTTGTATTACTAGTTTTCTAAATGTGATGTTAAAATGTGCAAAGCTATCATCTAATTAAATATGCACTAATTTGCATACAATTCCAGAACATAAATATATTTTTTCATTACTTTTTTATTTTAATTTAATTTAATTTTTAATTAAAATTGAAAAAAAAAAAAATAACGTTGAATAAAATGATACAAATGACATCAGAACAATCTCCTTCAAAAACCTTTAGAATATACTGTAGATTAGTTAATATATATTTAAATAGCTACAAATATAAGATAATGTACTTGTAAATGTTTACTAATGAATTTTAACATTAAATAATTATTAACAGAACATTTGTTAATGGTAACTAAAATGCTTACAATTGTAATTACACTTTCAATTCATACACTACCGGTCAAAAGTTTGGGGTCAGTAAGAGTTGTAATGTTTTTAAAGAAAGTCTCTTATGCTCATCGGTGCTGCATTTATTTAATCAAAAATATAGGAAAAAAAAAAACTGTAATATTGCGAAATGTTATTACAATATAAAATAATGGTTTCTATTGTAATATACTTTAAAATTTAATTTATTCCTGTGATTTCATCAGCCATTACTTCAGTCTTAAGTGTCACATGATCCTTCAGAAATCATTCTAATATACTGATTTATTATTAGAATGATCTATACTGGATTATATATTGCAACAGTTGCCCTGCAAAGTATTTATTTAGAAATTTTGATATTTTTTCAGGATTCTTTGATGAATAAAAAGCTCAAAAGAGCAGCATTTATTCAAAATATAAATATTTTCTAACAATGTAAGTATTTGCTATCACTTTTTATCAATTTAACACACCCTTGGTGAATAAAAGTATTAATTTCTTTCAAAAAAAAAAAAAAAAAAAGAAGAAGAAGAAAAATTTACTGACCCCAAACTTTTGACCGGTAGTGTATATAAATGAATGCACTAAAAAATCTACAAATAAATTTAGCAGATGTTACACATTATACACTGATTGACAGCTTATTTATTAATGTGCATTTAAATGCTTAGAAATACCATTAAACTTGTCCACTTTAGTCATTCTACTAACTTTAAGTAACTTTGCAATGTCAGCTTACTCTCATTTGAACAGTATATTTATAATTATTATAAGTATTATAAGTGTACTAGTAAGTTAGCAGAACTTTATATAATGTTTGTTAATGATTTATGAATAAAAATAATAAATTCATTTGTAGATTTGCATGATCATATATGAATTTAAAGTGTAATAACATACGTAAGCATTTTAACTTACATGAGCTAATGATTTTTTTAATAATTGTGTAACGTTCAACAGGTTCATTAGCAAACATTTACAAGCACATTACCTCATACATGTAGCTATTTGAATGTATTTGAACTAATTATCTGTTAAACATTAGTTAATGTTTGTTAGTGAATTAATAATTAAAAGTTATTATAAAGTGTTTTCAACGACAGCCCAAAACATTGACCAGAAAATTGACCAGTAAATGGAAAAAAGGAGTTTTTACCTGTATTGTCTTGCCTTGAAATCCTATTTAGCTTTTTTCGGTGTACTTGCAGGAAGGAAGATCTTCAGGACTGAGCACCTCTGATGTAATGTGTGAGCTCTCCAATATACAATTCAGTGGTTTATCCCAAAACCAAAACTCAGGTAGTTGACATGAAATGGCAAAGCCAAAATCAGGAGAAACCAGAAAGAAAAACTGAAGTGAGCAGGCAAAGCAAGCTGCATGGAAAAGCAGATTTTTCTTTTTTAGGTTTATTTTATTTTATTTTTTACCATGGACCATACCAAATCTAACATTCTCATATATTTAATCTACAATCTATCTCCATATAGCTTTATTGTCCAATAGGAAAATTTGTTGGCTTGAAGCTAATGATGATAGCAAGGCACCTGTTTTGTAGAATGGCCCTATAACTTCCTTCCACTGAGATAGGATGTGAAAGTGCAGAGTAAAAATAATGACAATAGTTAAGAAACAGGCATAAAATTTACAACAATGACAAACTCTGTCAAAATATTTTCTAAAGCTGGTGTCTCACTAGCCAATTCAAATTGACAGTGGTCTCATAAGTCACACTGTTGTTGCTAAAACCTTGCCCTCTTCTGGCAGAGGTGTGTTAAACTCATTGATTAAGAATGGAAGAGCAGATTAAACAACTGCTGAAATAAAAACAGGAACACATACTGTAATTCCTGAAGTGACTTTCATCTGTGAATGTGTGTAATGTGTATTTATTCTGTTTGGACTTGCAGTGCAAAGTATATTTATATGCAAAACTTCAATAAACTCAAGTTTATATTTAAAACACAGATATGCTCCTATACAGCTTTATTTTATTATAAGATTTTAGATAAAGCACAGAAAAAAAGCAGTTAATACATTACAGCCTTACATCATGTCGAGACACCAGCAATGATTTTCTCCAAAACAAAACAACAATAATAATACAGTGATAACACCAGACATGTTTTAGTTCCATATTCTGTTTTAGAATATGTATGCACTTACCTTCAGCCCATTTACATAAGATAATTAATTGTCTTCAATATAATTCAAAATTTTGCATCAAGGACATTTCAAGTCATGGTGTTGATTTTTTTGTCACACTTTATTTTAAGGTTTAATTCTTACTATTAACTAATTATTAACTATGACTTTTGCATCAGTAAACTCCTATATTGCTGCTTATCAATAGTATAAAATAGTTTTAATAGGTTTGGGGTCGGATTAAGGGTTCTAGAATGTGGTCATGCAGAATAAGGCATACTTTATAACTACTAATAAACAGCCAATAGCTAATAATATGCATGCTGGTTAATAGTGATTTTTTTCCCTTAGTAAATTTGGCTAAATCAGATTCATGGGTGTGTGTTGGGAGAGATGTCAAAAGACAGTGATTCAGCTAATGCATTAAATGTAAATAGGCAGTAACCTGCAGGAAGCTGGATGTTTATCGTGAACACACATTTACTGCAGTATAGCATTAACCTACAAACATGAACTGTTTATGATTGTCTATATAGCATTACATCCATCATACATTCAAAGGTAGAAAAATATTTGTGCAATCTCATTCCAGCATTTTTGGACAATCTGCTCACCACTCGACCGTTATATTTAATTTTTGTTTAGTTTTTGCCAGATTGTATAGATTTATATAAAATTGCACATATACAAATTACCATGAGGTATCAACCTTAAATGCTATTTAACTGGACAAAAATAAAATAATAAATTTAATCATAATATGCATACACAACACAATTCAGACAATTCAACTTAAGTTTTTCTTTATACAAGCACTGCATGATATAATTTATTGATTACAATTGTTTAGTTGTAATACAGATAGTCTGAAATTTGATTGGATTTGACTGGATGCTAAAAAAGCAATAAAAGCACTAAAACTTGTTTTCTAAATACTGTCCAATAATATTTTGTCCTTAACATTTTATTTTCTAAACTTCATCATCATAAACAGTATAATGCTTTTAGCATTTTAGCTCTAAACGTTATTTATAAAAATCAGTAAAAGAAATTTTGTGTTTCAAAAAAGTATTACACTGAGTATTTTTTTTTTTTTTTACTATTGTTAATATCATTATGAATTCATCTTTAGTTTGTTGCCCACACTGCTTCAAGCAACGGAGGATGGAGGATGGACTCCCCCTGGTGTTTTAGCCACAGTTTTTTACCACTGTTGGTGTATTCAGCTTTTTATTTTATTTATTTATTTGGAGCAGTATGCATTATTAAACAAATGTCAATTGAACGTATTTGATGGAGGTTTGTATAGACAGCCACATCAGTTTGTCGATGCAATTCTGGATTCCTAAAACAGCAGAGTTGTTATAAAGTTATAAAGCAGGTGTCCCAACATCCGGGTGGTCCTTATGTCCTGTTGTCTTCCACATGATCACAGGATGCAGGCCTGAGTCAGTTCCAAATGTTGTAAGAGTTAGAATTTTTTAAACAAGCTATATAAACACACATAACCACAACAGCACACAAAGATACTTCGTGTTCCAGTAAACTGAGATGCGTGTGCTGCTGACCCATCACCCAAATTGACAGTTTGACGGCAGACTAACATTGTGTCAAAAAGCATTCATGCTTGGATTGTTTTTTGAAGAAATGCATACTGGAGACAGGTCAAATACTAAGATGATTCAAGTCAACTAGTCAATAATGGCATTGTTTGATTTAAATATATTTCTAAATTTCTTGAATAGCCTACACTGACTTTCTCCCAGAGGAAGGTCGAGCTCTGAATTGCTGTTAACTTCTATTATATTCAAGACTGTGGAAAATAGGTTTTGTGTATTTATTGTTAATATAAACACAACTTTAACTGAGTTTTGCACCTGTTTTGGGATGCATTAGCTTAGCCATACTTTAGTGACATTTTATACAGTTAATTTTCCTATTGACTGATTTCTATGGCATTAAAAATAAATAAATAAACCTGTCAGTCAAATAGCCTTTTTAGTTCACATATAAATACAAAAGGCTTGCTCTATTAATTTACCTCATTTTTAAAATTTCCCATCTGCAGATCGGCTGAAAATCTGAATTCAAAATCATATTGATGATTTCCCATCACAAATCAGTTGCCATGTTAGGTTATTGTTATGAAAATAATAATAACAACAACAATAATATTAATACTGTAGTGCATGGCAGTTATTCTTGTAATAACAAACCTAATTATGATTATGCCATCTATAAAGTAGGTGTGAGCTCTACTTTATTTTGATTTTTTTTTCCGTTCTGTATTATATGTGCATTTTTATGGGTAACTATACCGATAAACGAAAATCAATTTCAAAAAGTGCTGTGGGCACATTACCAAATTATTTGGTGATGATTCCATAAGAAGATATGAAATTCAGGGTTCACTTAACATACAGAACACTTCAGAAAGCACTGAACTTTAAAAACTGTTATAAGTATACAGAGACAGAAATGTCCAAGTGTCTGACCTGAAGCAATCCTTGAATATTTGACTATTTTTGTATCTGATTGGTTATCTGTTTCAAAAAAGAAGTTTTCAAAATCATAATGAAATAAAGTAAAATATAAAATAAAAGTCTAAATTATGAAAAATAATTTAGACCTATAAAAAATTGCTATCAAGTATATTTACATTTGCAATAAACACATATATGAAAAAAAAAACGTTTTAACTGCAGTAATTTCTGTCGATTAAACGTTACAGTTTGCTGTACTAGAAATTTACAAAGACATTCTATTATTATTATTATTATTAT